>NC_060907.1:7095991-7213491 GCF_014805685.1 Silurus meridionalis
GTCCCCCGTGCCCCGGTGGAGCCGGTGTTTTGGAAAATGGCCGGCGAGGACCCCCGTGTGTGATGCAATTACTTCAGCGGCCCACCGCTTATCAATCACACGCTGCGTGCCAAAGAAGCTGCGGTCACCTGCACTTATTTATTGGAAAATTGTGTGTCATGTGACTGTGTATCCTTCCAAAGTGCATCGTGGTATGTCAGAAGGATATAGACAGTGTCCTTCAGTCATTTTTATCAGTCTGACCTTGATGATCCGTTCCTGTCCCTTAATCAGATACCGGCCGTGACACTGCAGTCATGACACGAGGGGAGAAGTGTAAGAAGCCCTTTATCCTCTCCTGTATTTTATGCCTTTCATTGATTTCCACTCCGCTCGTCCTGCACCAAAAGAGAGAGATAAATCTTATCACAGGCATCCTCCCCTCAATTTACCAATCTACCAATGTCCAGTCTCCTCTTCCTCCTCCTCCTCCTCCTCCCGCCATCTCCTTGGAGAATGGCTCCTTATCCAATCTGGCTCGATTTCAAGAAGACGGCACTACATTGGCACACCTGTGCCTTCCCGGTTGCCAGGCAGAAGCACCAGCTCACACACAGAGGCATCACATCAATGATGTGTGTCTGTTTCTCTTGGGCTTTTTTTTCTTCGAGGAAAGAAGACGTCTTTGTCGGTGTCTAGAAATGGCAGGACGCCAGTCATAGCTCTCACCAGCTGGCATGCTGGCAGTCTGTTTCCAGGCTTCTCATTACTGTCTCTGGCACCTACACTAGGATTGATGAGACAGAGAGATCTCAGTTTTTTTTTAGCAATTGATTGTCCTGATCCACAAGCTGGGTTGTATATTTACTTTATAACAAGGCAACCTGTCAGAGCATAATCTGGAGAAAACACAGTGTGAGGGCTTGAATTCTCTTTCAAATGGCTGCAGGTTTATCTTTTTAATCTGTAGGAATCTATCCTAATAAGGGATGGGATCGTGTATCAAACATCGAATATAAGTTGTATTCTTTTGCTAGCGCTTTATCCTGGTCAGAGTTTAGGTGGAGCCGAAGTCTATTCCAGGTTTACTTGGTGTGAGATACACTTGGGAATACGCATCATACAAGTTTATATATTTACAATGGATCGTATTCTGATCACCCTCATTTTCAAGTCATCTGCAAATTAGCCTCAGGAGGTGGAGTATCAGATATTATAATAAAGCATTGACCCTTAGAGTGGACACAGGAAGTCAGGATTTATTTACTATGTACATCCCATCATAGGCGGGGCGTTTATTTATACACTTATCTCAGCGTTTTAACTAGGGCTGTCATTCGATTATAATATTTAATCGCGACTGTCATGAGTTAACTCGTCATTTTTTGCAACTCAATCGCACATTTTTATGTTCTAAATTTACCTTAAATTAATACTTTTCAAATTTTCAATACTCTAATCAACATGGGCATGTAACAAAAGTGGATGCTTTATGCAAATTTAAGTTTATTAATAGTGAAACCAAACTCATCATTGCGCATAAACTATTCTTGTAAATGTTATAAATTAAGGAAATCATCAGGACACAATGATTTTTGCTGAACTTTTTGCTATGTTTCCACACGGACGGTTTTAATTGGCGGATGTGTGCAATCGTGCCACCATGCCACCCAGGAAATTTCACATAAAAACTAAATGGGATTGCAGGCCATTAGAAATTACTGGTGTTGGAGTTGAAGGATTGTGGATTTGTGCATATTGGGTTTTTTTTCCAGAACGCTAAGCTTTCCTATCACTTGTATACTGTCAAAGAACCACCAGCCACGCTTTCCTCCAAGGCTCACACTCTCACTCAGCCTCTCCCTGCTCTAATCACCTACACCTGTTCCCCATTTACCTATCCCCCTTTATAAGGTCCCCATTCCCGCTCACTCACCGTCGGATCTACTAGTTGCTATGATAGCTAACCCGGACTTTCTACCACTCGTGTTCCCCGTACTGCCGTTCTGGTGCCGCTTCGGATGAAGCACTCACAAAAAGTCTGTGTTTGCATGTTGAGTATAAATAAAGACGTTCTGTTGTACTCCCGGTTCCTACGCCTGGTCTATCCATGACATACACTCAGACCTTCCAGAATTATATCTGCTGAATCTGCAGGTCTTGCCAGTGAATTTTTAAAGGAATTGCAGACACTGTTGACTTTCTGGCAAATTGACCTGAGACTTTCACTTCGGGAGACTCCACAACTTGCCAAACATTAAAGAAGTTCTTCCACCAAAGACCATTGTTGGGGAACTAATGTGGCCTCCCGCTTGCAATACTTTCATAGCGAGGATTAGAACTTAAGGTACAAAAATATTAAGCTTTGCACTAGGACTAGATTTAGTACTCTTCATTAAGACTACATTGTCTGAAGTCAAATAAAACCGGACCAATTTGACCCTGTTAATTCAAGTTTGTAAAAATTTCTTTATGAAATCAAACTGAAGAAAGACTTCTGACAGTTTTCGATCTAAGTTAGTGGAAAAAACATTTTCTTCAGTCATTTTAGGCACTCTGTGGCTCATGTGCTCACTTTAGCTGGGTCATAACCGCTGGAACACATCTGACATTTAGTCTCTAAATCACTGTCAGACCTCAGTATTGCCAATACAATCATTTCTTCTGAGGTACGAAGCTGCGGATTTGACAATGTAGTTCTCCTCTTTGCCATTCCAGATAAAGTCGTGCCAGCGGACATAATTTTCCATTCAGGCACAAGGGCTGCATACAAATCGTCTACATACAAGGTCATCCCACTCTTTATCAATGTTTGACAAGGGTTATACAAACACTGTGTCCTCTAAGTAACTCTGACATTTTTTCTTTTGGACTTTTTTCTTATTATTATTTGTTTGCACTTATATCAAATATCTTTTTTTTTTAAGTAGTTAAAATTAGGGCCTGCATATAGAATTGCACAACAGTAGTCAGATACCTTTATCCAGAGCGATGTCTCATTTGTACAACTGAGCGGCTAAGTTGTTGGTGGGCTGGGATTTGAACTCACAACCTTCGGATCGATAGCCCAATATCGTAAAAAACTGATCTACCACTTCTTAGGTAGATCTTCGGTAGAACAACTTTTATTACAGATAGATGACCGCTAGAACACGGACCACACTGGACTTTTTGGACATTTTAAAGACATCATGCCACTGCCCTCAAAGCAGAAAATGATTCTCAATCCTGAGAGCTTCATGCTACTGCTTGTGGCTTGATCGAATGCTTGTCTACAAGTCAAAAACCATTTCCAAACACAAAAATAAATATAAAAACAAAAAACACAAACATAAAACAATAAGTAAATAAATAAAAATGTAAAAATGGTTTTATGTGTTGTGTGTACTATTGTGTGGTAGCAAAATGTTTCGAGACTAATGGTGCTAACGGGTGCTGTTCCCACCAAGTACAAGTTAGAACAAAGAGCAAATATGAAATTCTGCGTGAAACTGGGCAAATCTTCCAGAGATGTTTGACATGACATATGTTTAACATCCAGGACACATTCCAGAAGTGGAGGCACACTGGGGGTGCTGTGCAAGGGGCCTATTTTGAAGGTGATAGTGTGTAAACATAGATAAATAAAGTATTTTCTTGAAAACAGAGATAATCTTAAAACTTTGATACCACCTCGTTTATATCAAAAAAGGACATATGACATATTTTGCTCCTATTTGTTACATCCTATGTAGTGAGTGCAGGTAGCTACTAGATGAGTGGATGGTAGATGGTGGACTGATTGCCTGATGGTTTGGAGAAGATTTGAAGCCAGTCATCTTTGGTTCAGTTGCCTTTAATCTTTCAAGAAAAGAACTGCAATGGATCTCGAAATCAACATTTTTTTCCATAATGTTTCATAGCAAGAGTTTTTTGTTTGAAGTCCCAACGACATAAGCCTAAAACCCCATGAGTGAGCTTCCTGTTGCTAGGAATATGACTTGAACAGGAAATCATGCCTCTGCCCTCAAAGGCAAATTTGATTTCCATTCTCAAGATCCTGAGAGCTTCACCCTACTGCTTCTAGCTTGATCAATAGCTTGTCTCTTAAAAAAAGAAAAACAGAGCGTGTCGGAGCAGCAGGGATCGTGCGGCGCTACGTAAACCATTAACGCGGATGCTAATCCCTGTATATGATCACAGTTGTAGGAGAAAAACATCAGCACATCCTGACTCTCTGGCTCTCTGTAATGAATCACAGGCTCTGGCTGGCAGTTTAAGCACCGTTTCAGGCTACAGGTGGTTTCACCTGACTGAGTGACATCATTAGCCTGTCTCCGAGTGGCGATGTGATGGATCACGCAACGCACAGGGGACGCAACACACACAAACCCACGTGCACGCACCGGCGGGAAGACAGCAGCTGTCTCCGGATCTGCCGTGTCAAAGGCAAACATGTTCCTTTCTCGTGAAGTGCATGCTCCCTGCACAGAGAAGAAGCACTGAAGCCTTTGCCCTCTCTTTTTGCACTCTCTCTCCGTCTAGTTTGGAGAAATCTGTGGCATGTCGAGGCGCCGACAGTAAATCAGATAGAGAGAAAATAAAGGCGGACGGGTGGCAGTTTAAAGCGAGGGGACGCCTTCATCCGTATCGCATCTGCATGACAATGCTTTTGCCTGGAGGACGACGACGATGTTCGGCGCCTGCGCGTTTATCAAACGCTCCCTGTCACACACACAATCCTTCTGCCTCCTGCTACCTCTGTCATCCTCATTCACTTCCACTTCTGCAGAAAATTCATCAAACGTGCTTCGCTGGCACGCTCGAAAGCAAACGCAGCCGAAAGCGATACCGCTCGAGATTGCCGAGAAGAAATTCAAAGCCGCCTCAATCCGAAAAATATTCCTTTTCAGGTCACCTGAACACAGAGTGAATTTTATTATGGAGTTTTTCTCAGTCCTACTGAATGCAGCTTCTGACCTGAACCGTGCAAACGTACCTTTCCTGTGTCCGCTCTCCTTCTGGATTCTTCTCACCGCACGGAGACCCTCCTCCTCCTCATTGCCTGCTAGCAAAGTAAAAAGTAAACAACCAAATAAATAAATTAATGCTAAATAGATGAATAGGTGAAGTACTAATAAAGCAAAAATCAATAAATGCTTAAAAAATGTTTCAGGAAAGAAAAAAAAAAAAAAAAAAGGTACAAAATAAATAAATAAACAATTACCAAAATAATGTTACGGAAAAAAATTACAAAAAAAAAAAAAAGATTTTTTCCCAAATGCTCCATTTAATTATGACAAACTTCCAAACATTAAAATTAGGAATACATGAAATTTTTATAAATTAAAAAAAAAAAAATTATTAAAATACACATCAAATTTGCAGTAAATAAATCATAAAAAAAATATAATAAGTAAATAAATAATATTTACATTTGAACAGAAAGAAGAAGAAAAAAATGTGAAACAATAAACCTGCAACAAAGTAAATAAATAATAATAATTAAAATTACATATGATAAATGTAAAAATAAAGGAATTACGACATTTGAATGTATATGTTCCTATGCAAGTGAGTGTATGTAGTTAGTAGATAAGTGGATCGTAAATCTATGGTAAATGGTGGACAGTTTGCCTGAAGGTTTTGAGTCAGTAATCTTTACATGTTTGGTTCAGGTGCCTTTAATCTTTTAAGAAAAAACCTGCATTGGATTTTGAAATCAATCATTTTTCCCAGTCCCAGTGACATAAGCCCAAAACCCCATGGGTGAGCTTCCTGTTGTTAGGAATATGACTAGAACATAAAAATCCTTACTGAACCCTCTTCCGCTCTCTCTCTCTTTCTCCATTTCAATAAACAGGTGAGAAAAGGAAATAAATGTGTTCTAGCTGAATTTCTACAATCATTTTCTCTTCCTGCTACAAAAAAAAAATCCTACAAAATAACCATCAGATATGTATAACTGCAGTATTTTCCGTTTCTTTATTCCTTTTTGATTTATTCACCTGTCATATTGTCAGACCTGGGAATGTAGTGGATGTACACGATAGCCTTGAAAAATGATCTCTAATTTGAGGTCAGATAGATAAAATCACTTACACTATAGCAGCTGTAAATCTGAAAGTGCAAATATGCCTTGAATGCTGAAGTTCTGAATAGATCCTGAAGAACATACAAGATTTTACATCTGACTGTTACAACTGCAAACCCCCTTAAGACTCCTTCCAGAAAACGTCTCTGATTCAACAACCGGCCATTTTTACGTCTGTGCTCATTCTGACAGTGAGGGGAAAAAAATATCACAGACTACGGGCTTTTGCAAAAGTATCAATTCTGTCATACTCATTGTTCCCTCTGCACATTACAGATTTTCTCAGTTGCTTTGTGGCGTTTCTCAGATCAGAAATGAAATCAAAACTACTTGTTCAGCCTCCACATCATTTAGTCATTTGTGCTCATCATAAGAACATTTCTTGTTGCTTTGATCAAATTGCGAATGCTTTTGTGCATCATTTAATGGATTGTGTACGAGTGTCTGCTGTTTCCTACTGTATCAGTTGTTTATGTTCATGTTGATCTAAATATATTCTACTGGTTTCACCTGAATAGTTTTAACCCCCAAAAACATCTCAGCATCAGTTCACTGTTTACGTCACTGAATGCAAAACTGTTAAACCAGTTGTCAACATCTGCAATCTAAAATTTCTATTAAACTATTTTTTCTGTAAATGTGTTGAATTGATGAATTGTGCAGATGAATCTTGAATGTCACTAATGAAGGCGAGTGAACGACATCAGATCAACCAATAATCAACCAGTTCTCTAAAACAGGTCAAAGGTGAATCCTGTGAACCTTCTAATGGAGACGACCATCATTTTGAGCACCAGTTATTCTCATGCCACTGAAATGTTAATTGGCACAAATACATACAAACGGGTGATTAACTAAGGTTTTTGAGAAAAGTACAGGCTTTGGCAAGAAGTCCATTGTGTTCTCCTGTTTGTATTAATTATATAAAAAATTATTCGAGAAATGCTGCAAAGCAACTGAGAAAAAAACTGTAACTCGCCTCTTGTTCAAGTAGCAACACAGCTAATTAATGCTAACAAACCGCTCCATCGTTAATCAGGTGAGAAAGTTTAACACTTGAGGGCACAATTTTAAATGTGGTACATAGACAATATTGATTGGCTGTAAGACCATCACTCTGAAAATTCAAAAACAGGACTAGCCACAGTCAATTTAAAATTTCAGATCTAGTCCAAGTCAATATTAAACCCAGATAAATCATTTAAAGGCTAGTTAGCATCATTTGTGGAAGTAGGACTTGTTTCGTTCCAGTCTTCTAAGCCAGAGTCCAATTTTCTAAGCCTGTATAAAAACAGGGACGAGTACAAATGCCAATAAGTTCATTCGAAGGCCAAGTCAAAACCTTAAACATCATGAAAGCGCACTTGTGTCCTACAGCGCTACGATAGCTAGCTGCTAATCATGCTAATATCAGTTAATGCTGAAGGTCATGAATGAATTATTTGCTTGTAATCACAGGTGGTTTAATATGCAGGTGTTTCTTTGGTCGTGGGGGAAAAAAAAAGCCTTTTAGGAATATTTATTTGTTCAGCGTCCACAATCCAGTCCCGATCTACTAAAACTGTTCCCCTAAAAGCACACAGGGCACTGTGAAGTGGAGACGGCACGTCTATGACACACTTATCTGATGTGAGAGACTGTGAGAGTGAACGAGTGTGATGTGTTACCGATGACCACATGCGTGCCCAGGCTCGCCAGGTGTCGAGAAGTTTCATAGCCCATTCCTCTGGCTCCTCCCGTCACTATGGCAACCGTCCCATTCTGTCTGGGTAAAGCTGATCAGAGGGGAGAGAAAAATAGAACATGATTTAGAAAGAAGAAGAAAAAATTGATGCTACCTTTCAGCTTCCTGGAGAAGGACACGGTGCCCATCTCACTGGGACTTCTGCGAAAGGACCTGGAAAGTGTGTGTGTGTGTGTGTGTGTGTGTGTGTGTGTGTGTGTGTGTGTGTGTGTGTGTGTGTGTGTGTGCATGACACTGCATCATTCTTCAGAATGCAGCAGACATCATCTCAATGACATTTCAAATTTGTGACACCGAGATTCTGATTCGAATTTTTACTGTTTATATGGAAATTTAATTTCAGGTTTTCTGAAGTTAAATACTTTAGGATGAGACAGAATCTGTATGATATACATACACTATCTCACAAAAGTAAGTACACCCCTCACATTTCATTATCTCTTCTCAAGGGACAATACTTTAGAAATGACATAATTTAGAGGTCAATGTGCAATAGCAGTAGATTTACTGTCCTCCAAAAATAACTCAACATACAGCCATTATTGTCTAAATAACTGGCAACAAAAGTGAGTACACCCTCAGTGATAACAGCTGTACGTCGTGTAACCGTGCAAAAACACACGTCCTATTCGTCATGTTCATGTTTTTTGTCTGCTTGACGGAACCATACAAATGTGTATCTTGAATTCATTCTGAATTGCAGATGAGTTTTGCAATTGGATCAGACTGAATATAAATCGTAAGGTTTTAAGGTGTATAGGCTTTACAATGCATACGACTACTACTACTAATTATAATAATAATAATTATAATATTGCGAATGATTATTACCTCTGATTTCCTACATATTTATATTTTTCAATATTTCTGCAGTTTATTTTGTTTATTTATTTATTTACAGTTTTTCCTCACTTGCTTTGAAGCATTTCTCAAATCATCCTTAATATTTCTCAAAACAGTTTGTTCATCAAAATCTTTAGTTGTGTCTGCAGTATGACGCTGCACGGTTTCAGGATTTCTTGATGTAAACTATAGTTCGAATCACAGAGACTGAAAAGGCACAAAATTTGACTTCCTTCTGTACGGTGTCTATGAATTTCAGCAGCACAAATGTATTTATTTGATTGGATATTTGATTTATATGAATTGACAGGATTCACACTTTTACTGTACTGTATCAGTGTTCGTTCGTTTCCTGGTTGTTCATCCATTTTCAGAAATTGTAATTCTGTGTTTTATTCTGTCTCCAATTGAAGGTTCACGAGATTCACCTTTGACCTGTTTTAGAGAACTGGTTGATTATTGGTTGATCTGATGTTGTTCACTCGCCTTCATTAGTGACATTCAAGATTCATCTGCACAATTCATCAATTCAACACATTTACAGAAAAAATTGTTAAATAGAAATATAAGGTTGACAGATTGACAGCTGGTTTAATCATCTTGCATTCAATGACTTATACAATGATGTAGTATATAATAGTTACCTTGAATATTGTGAAACAAAAACAAGAGGTGCTTTCTTCTGTAATTACACATTATACCAGCTATAAAGGGGTCACCTCTTTCCCAACTTTCTAAGAATTAATATGAATAAAATGAATGAAAAAATAAAATAAATGAAAAAAAAGAAGGTTGTTAGGGTTACTGAGGAGATGAAAAGCATAACAAGCCCTCCCCAATCATGAAGACTTTCCCACGGTGGAAAACGTACGGACTGTTAATTAAGCGCTGAAACTTTAAACTCCTTTTACAGATGTCAAATTAAAATGATGTCCTGAGTTGTTACCATGGAAATAAACTCATTTGAAAAAGCACATTAATGTAAACCTGTGATTCGAATTATGGCGCTACGTCTATTATGAGAAAATTAATTAATTAATTAATGCATTCCGACCGATCGGGTTTGAGAAGAAACAACACTCTTGAGCATTGGTGCATCAGCTCAGAGGCAGACGTCTACGAGACGCAAATTAGACCGTGTCCTCGGTCCTCGGAGACAACGTTTCATCAGCGAGGCAAGTCTAAACTCGGTATAAAGAGTGCTCTGTTGTTCAGTGATAATTGGATATCTCACACCGAATCAAAGGACGCAGCGTTGTGTTCTTGGCAAGATCGAATTCTTCTTCTCTGATCTATACCTTTACATGACACAAACCCTTCCTGCTTCTCTCCTCAGACTAAAGCGTGTGAACAAGAGCCTGTTGTGCGACGAGTCAAATCCTCTACATGCCCCCTCACGCTGATCCCAGATCAGTTTCTTCATCCTCAGCCTGCATCCTAACTGCTCTGTGTTGAAAGAAACAAAAAAGCACAAAATGTCACAAAAAGCTGCTTCTCCGTTCGGAGACTTGTGAGTCGGCTTAACTGCGTATTTGGTCTGGATTTGGGTCAGGGGTGGTTCACGCAATAATCGCTACACCGCATTAGGCGTTTTTCTTTTTCCCTTTTACCCTGAATACTGTGCCAAAATCGTTTCACATTGTCTGACCTTCATTTCCCTGTAGAGCTTCATTGAGAGATGAGGAAACAATGCAGAATGAATGAGATTATGTTTCGTAAAAATATTTCAACACGACGTCTCGGACATCACTGACTCATTCTTCATCTAGACGACTTTTGGTTTGAATTGCGTTTCGATGGTGATCAGTAAGGGGTAATATACTGTAATCTGTTAATAATGTAACAAATCACTTATTATAATTGAGCAAAACAGAGCTATTTACTAAGTGCGGTACTGTAGTTTATAAACTATACTGTATATATGAATGTGGCAGCGAGAATCGCGGTCGAGCGGCGGGTCGTGAGTCGAGGGCGGAGCTTACGCTGCTACGAGCAGAACGTAAAATATTATTTACAATTTTGTATCGCTATGGTCAGCGTAAGATCGAAAAATCTTGAGTTGAACCGTCGAATGTACACGAGACCATCTGTGTATATAATATTATATACATATAAAAGCAACACTAAAACTAAAATATAGTAAAAATATGTAGTACCTTTAACATTACTCATAAGCACAGGACATATCAGCAGAGCACATCCTATAAATATATATACACATACATACACACACACACACACACAGTATATAGTTATAATGCAATAGACACAGGACATAAACTGCCTTCATGCCTCTATCATCACTGTCAACATTTCAGGTATCATAGACATGCATTATCCTTTATTCATCTTTATTCATTCATTCATCTTCAGTAAGTACTTTATCGTGCTCAAGGTCGCTGCGGATCTCAGGAATAGTCCATCAATAACACCATGTACTCACTAATACCGGCCAGCTTACATTTACTCAATTCAGTTTTATATCTCAGTTTTGTGCAACAGATTTTCCAATGGAAATTGTCCCAAATCAGCTTTACAAAAAAAAGTTTATAAAGTTTTTTATAAAATGTATACGGTTCATGCCTATGAGGTTTTCCATAATGAGCGAGCCAGTGGGGGCCGTGGCAACAGAAGACTCAATGAGATGGTATTGAGAGAAACTCCCACATATATAAAGGCAATAGTGAACTGAGTCGTTTATAAGGGTGAAAGAAACCAGAGAACCCTGAGAAAACCTCAGACACGCTGTACACGTATTTATTTGGCGCACAACATCGTGGGGATGTTCTGCTCCTTCCTGTATAACAGTAATCAAAAATATACACTTATAAATAAATATATTTACTTATAATCTATATTTCAAATCAGATTTTTACTTTCTTTTTTTGGAGAAATGTACAGTATAAGATATAAAGCATTTTTTTTTAATGTACACAATGAAGAATATTGCTAAAAGTAAACCGACCAACAAAAAAACAAACAAAAAAACAACAGCAAACAAATCACGTGACAATTCGTACTTCTGGACTCTAAGAGAAATAGAACAGGAAAGGACAAAAACAACTCCACGGACGGGTTTAAAGATCTCTAACCTGGTAAAGTGAAGGATCTGTAGAACAGCTGGTAGAGAAGAACTTTGACACCGATCAGATAAACTCTGATGACCGGCAGGATGAAGGCGAACAGCCGCCACATCGCGCAGTGTGACAGCAGCGCCGGCCGGAGAGTGTCTCACTGTCTACAGTCCGACCTGAAGCCGGCTTCGTCCTTAATGATTCCGCTTTAGAGTCATAGTGCACTAGGTAGGGCGTTTAACACGGTAATAGTTACCCTATATAGGGCACGAGTAGAAACACTACAGAGTCTTTTGGGATACTGTTATAAAGGCGGGGATTGAAATAATAATAATAATAATAATTAACTATGATTAGATAGATAGATAGATACTATCTATTAACTTATGTAATAAGTTACAGTGACACCAAAAATATTAATAATTTCTTTACAGATTTTCTAAGTTGCTTTCAGATCAGTAATGAAATTCTCAAAACTACTTGTTCAGCCTCCACATCATTTAGTCATTTGTGCTCATCATAAGAACATTTCTTGTTGCTTTGATCAAATTGCGAATGCTTTTGTACATCATTTAATGGATTGTGTACGAGTGTCTGGTGTTTCCTACTGTATCAGTTGTTGATCAAAATATATTCTACTGGTTTCACCCGATAGTTTTAACCCCCAAAAACATCTCAGCATTAGTTCACTGTTTACGTCACTGAATGCAAAACTGTTAAACCAGTTGTCAACATCTGCAATCTAAAATTTCTATTAAACTATTTTTTCTGTAAATGTGTTGAATTGATGAATTGTGCAGATGAATCTTGAATGTCAATAATGAAGGCGAGTGAACGACATCAGATCAACCAATAATCAACCAGTTCTCTAAAACAGGTCAAAGGTGAATCTCGTGAACCTTCAATTGGAGACAGAATAAAACACAGAATTACAAATTTCTGAAAATAAACGAGCAATAATACAGTACAGTAAAAGTGTGAATCCTGTAAATCAAATAAATACGTTTGTGCTGCTGAAATTCATAGATGCCAAACTGAAGAAATTAAACATTGTGTGTATTTTAATCATTGTGACCCAAACCCAAATTGTGATAAAATCATAGCAACAACATGAATAAACATTTTGATGATTTTGTTTGTGAACAATGATGAAGAGACTATTTCATTCTGATGGGAATGAGATGTTCATCGACACAAATACGTTTGAGAGATGAAATAAGGATTTTGAGAAAAGTACCGTTTGTACAAATTGTTTTGAGAAATGCATTTACTGGTTTGCAAATATTAAGGATGATTCAAGGAAATGCTCCAAAGCAACTGAGAAAAAAACTGTAATGCTTTATTCAAATATGTAAAGACATCTAAAATTATTTAGAAATGATTTTAAATACCTGTGAATTGAAATATCCTAATATAACTGTACATTTTATAGTCAGCAATTTATTAGGAACACTACACCTCCTTATTCAGGCAATTACCTAATCAACCTGCAAAAACATGGCAGAACAACTTCTGTTAGAGTTCACATCAACTATCAGAAAAGAGGAAAAATGTGATCTCTGTGTTGACCGAGGTCTGATTGTTGGTGTAAGACATGCTGAGTATTTGAGTTATAATAGTAACAGTCCCTAGAGTTCACACACAATGGTGCAGCAAAAGAAAAAAGCATCCAGTGAGCAAGCAGGATGAAGGTGAACTGTTAATGCGAGACGTCACCTGAGCACGGTCATACGGGCCCGAGCTGCCAGTAAGGTTTCAGTAATTTAGATAACCACTCTGTACAACTGTGGTAAGCAAAAACGCATCTCAAACACATCAAACTATGAGGTGGATACAGAGTTATAACAGCAGGTGACCACGTCATCTTGTAATTGTTGTCCGAGAACTAAAAAGCTGAGGCCAAAGTGAGCGCATGCTCACTAACACTAGACATGTGAAGACTGGAAAAATGTAGACTGGTCTGATGAATCTCAATTTCTCCTGAGGCACACAGATGGTAGGGTCAGATTCTGGAGCCAACAGACTGGATCAACATGCCTTGTGCCAACAGTCTGGCCTGGTGGAGGTGGTGTAATGGTGGATTTGGTGTAATGGTGGATTTGGTGTAATGGTGAATTTGGCATAATGGTGAATTTGGCGTAATGGTGGAGATGGTGTAATTGTGGATTTGGCGTAATGGTGGAGATGATGTTATGGTGGAGATGGTGTAATGGTGGAGATGGTATAATGGTGGATTTGGCGTTATGGTGGAGGTGGTGTAATGGTGGATTTGGCGTAATAGTGGAGGTGGTGTAATGGTGGATTTGGTGTAATGGTGGATTTGGTGTAATGGTGTAGGTGGTATAATGGTGGATTTGGCGTAATGGTGGAGGTGGTGTAATGGTGGAGGTGGTGTAATGGTGGATTTGGTGTAATAGTGGAGGTGGTGTAATGGTGGATTTGGTGTAATGGTGGATTTGGTGTAATGGTGTAGGTGGTATAATGGTGGATTTGGCGTAATGGTGGAGGTGGTGTAATGGTGGAGGTGGTGTAATGGTGGATTTGGTGTAATAGTGGAGGTGGTGTAATGGTGGATTTGGTATAATGGTGGAGGTGGTATAATGGTGGATTTGGCGTAATGGTGTAGGTGGTGTAATGGTGGGGGTGGCATAATGGTAGAGATGGTGTAATGGTAATGTAATAAAATGTAAAGAATTAAAGCATGAAAGTGGAAAAATCTTCAGGGATTTAATGACACAATGAAACCACAATGGGCCACAAACTCAAAGGAATGGTTTCAAAATCTTGGCTGTTTCAAAAGTAAAATCAGAGGCTCTACCCTGTTTTAGCATGATAATCCTAATACAGTGTTGGCTGAATTTATGTTTCTTGGTAATATTGTTATTTTTTTATTTATCTACCATGGTTTCTTGGATATTGTTGAATAAACATGACCATTGGTGTTATGTATATATTTAATTATGGTAAAACTAATAAAGTGTTGCCAATTGGTAACCAATAAATAACCAAAAATGATGTGTACAAGGATATGCAATTTTCCATAGACAGGCATTAGATATGAAAATCATTCATATTAATGCCTATGGCTTTGAAATTGGATGCCCAGGAGGCTAAAAGTCTGAAGACAAGCTATACGCTTACTTTTGTGCTATGTAGTGTTCCTGTCCTGTGGGATTGGTGTTTTTGGTTTTCAGGAATCAGAAGTTCAAAGTCTTAAAACTGCCATAACCCTCATCACATCTAGGAGCCTGGTTGTACCCTGCTGTAGTTCTTTAACTTGGAAGGATTTGCTCTAGGGGAATACTAAACGATATCAACCACAATGGTTTCTCGAGCAAATTCAATTCGCAAAAACAATCAGGCGGACCAACAGCCAGAATGGGTAATGAGATGAGGGGGAGACCTGTTTTTTTTCTATTTACCTAAAATAATTCCCCAAACTGTGTTATTGTAAGCAATGAAATGATTACAGCCCAAGGAAGAGCAGATTTCTGAAACAACGACGGACCGGAAAAAAACGATTTCTATCAAAACGAGTTATACAAAAAACCCACATACACTAGTAATGAAAAAGAAAGAAACTTAAAAGCTACAAAGGAACAAAATGTAATGAAGATGTGATGAAGTTTCTTTTATTTTATAGTACACTTATCCTCGTTAAACCTTTGATCCTAAATCGTATTAGTTGTGATGTTAGTTATGGAAGGAATCTCGCAGACAAAAAGAGCTTTTTGTTTGCTCAGCACAAATACAGTTAGAGTTTTTCTCAGTTGCTTTGGAGCGTTTCTAGAATCATCCTTAATATTTGCAAAGCATTTCTCAAAACAATGTGTACAAAAAGCACAAAACATTGGATTCATTGCAAAAGCCTTGCAAAAGCCTTACTTCGTCTCTCACAAGTAAGTATTCGTGTCAATGAACATCTCATTACCATCAGAAGTCCTTTTGGCATTGTTTACAAACAAGATCGTCAAAATGTTTAGTCACGTTGTCAGTATGATGTGCACTGTTCAGGATTTCCTGATATACATTACGGTTTGGATCACAGTGATTGAAAATAGACAAGGTTGAATTTCTTCTGTATGAACTTATTAATTTCAGCAGCACAAATGTATTTATTTGATTGCAGGAGACCTGACAGGATTCACACTTTTACTGTACTGTATTAGTGTTCGTTTATTTCCTGGTTGTTCATCCATTTTCAGAAATGTGTAATTCTGTGTTTTTATTCTGTCTCTGCTGCGGCCCGGGTTCGATCCCTGGTCAGGGAACCAACCCCAGCCATTAGGGTTGCACAAGCCAATGCACTCTTAGTGCCGGTCCCAAGCCCGGATAAATGGGGAGGGTTGCGTTAGGAAGGGCATCCAGCGTAAAAACGTGCCAAATCGAACATGCGGATCATGAATACGGATGAGCCGCTGTGGTGACCCCTAATGGGAGAAGCCGAAAGAAAGTTTATTTTGTCTCCAATTGAAGGTTCACAAGATTCATCTTTGACCTGTTTTAGAGAACTTGTTGATTATTGGTTGATCTGATGTCGTTCACTCGCCTTTCAATTATGACATTCAAGATTCATCTGCACAATTCATCAATTCAACAAATTTACAGAAAAAACGTGAATAGAAATTTTAGATTACAGATGTTGACAACTGGTTTAACCATTTTGCATTCAATGACGTATACAATAAACTGATGCTGAGATGTTTTGGGGGTTAAAACTATTCAGGTGAAACCAGTAAAATATATTTTGATCAACATGAACATAACTGATAACGTTTTATTTTACTGATAAAATAAGGCACATCTGCAGAAAGCATGTTCTATTGTGATTTTACTGGCACTGAGCTCCTTTTCGCAGTTTCGGAGCTGATCCCAGGTTAAACACTTTCAGCCACATCCAGACTCCAGCGGAGAAAAAAGAAATGTTAGTACGTTTACCTAATTTCTATTAGCCAGACATTTGACAAGCTTGTTCCCCTCAACTTCCCATTTTCCAGGAGCCACCTGCTGTGATCAGGCCTTATAAGGAAATCAATAAAATGCTGATTAAATAATTAACTCTGACATGATGAAGGCAGCAATGGCATGTGATATTCACTTGGAGGGAAAAACTTATTCCAAGTCTCTCAAGGGCAAAGAAAATAAAAAAATCAAAAATGTCCAAATGAGACTGCATAAGGTTATCATGTGACTGGATGATGCCACTCAAATTGACAGGGATGAGAGTAATGCCATTCATTCCTATCTAGAGAGTCAAGCCAATTACGCTCTCTTGGACTCCTGGGCATCGGTGACTGTGGCATCAATCAGAATTTGTTTTCTCTCACTGGTAGAGTGGACAATTATGTCTGGATTGTACCTGATGTGTCATGATGGTTGCTTAATGTTCAAATAAATCAGATCATGAAGGCAGTCATGTATATTAATGAACACGGCTGATGGGAGAAATGTGAATATACTGAGAACCGTAAGGAGGGAAAAAAAAACAAACAAAAGGGTGTTTATACCTCACCTCCTCCTCCTCTCTTTGATAATTGACTGAAATTATATTCTCTTGGTAGCGACATAAAACCTCAATTCCGATTCCTCGAGCAACAGATCAGCACCGGGAGCTGCCATTTTCTAACATTTACTTTTCCCTGCAACTTTGGCCCTGCCGTTGCACACAGTGTTGTACTGCTGTTGTGGGGGAGGTGGTAGCACACTGGTTAAGGTTCTGGGTTACTGAACGAAAAATCTGGGTTTCAAGCCTTGTGTTGCTAAGCTGCCACTTTTGGGGCCCTTGAGAAAGACCCTTAACCATTTGTGTTCCAGGGGTGCTGTATCATATCTGACCCCAGCTTCCTAACATCACTGGGATATACGAAGAAAGAATTTCACTGTGCTGTAAAGTGCAAGTATAAAGCACATTTCATTTTTTTTTCTTTCTATACCACGGTACAGCTCAAGATGAGATTCATTCACTTTACAAATGATGTGGGAATTAAGGACAAAAATGCAGCCTTCAGGCTTCATTCAATTCAATTCCATTTCCTAAAGGAATTCCGACAAGTTCCTTGTTTTTGACTGTAAAACTGTAATATGTTTCCCCACAAAAACACATACAAATGAACCATTTAAAGGTTCATTTGTTTCGTTTCTGTTCTGGATGAATGAATGAATGCTGTCAAACAAGTAAATCAGTGGTCCCCAACAATTGGTACCGGGCCGCACAGAAAGAATACACAACTTACATTATTTACGTTTTATTTATTATCTGATTCTGAACGATGTTTTATTTTGGAAAATTACCAGATTCTCTACGCCACATTTGTCTATGACTCACTCTTGATGCATGTCATGATGCCTCGGTCACATGTCCTACCTCCATCCACTACCTTCTTAAAGGGGCTGCCCCGGCCCCTAACATATAATAAATTACAGCTAAATTCAAAACCCCAAGCGAGCGAAATGAACAAAAAAACAACACAGTGGATTCATTATTATTACAATATTTAGAAAATACCAGTTTTTATGGGGGTCGTATAATTTTATTTTGATGCATTTATCCACCACACATTAAAGACCGCTCCGTCAAAATATTGTCCAACATCAGATGGGTCCGTGGCACATAAAGGTTGGGGACAACTGAAGTAAATAGATGTGGCTTTTTTTCTGTTCCAAGAGATTCACATCTATCCCATTTACATATATAATATTTGGTAGACGATCTCATCCAGGGCGACTTGAGTAGTTGAGAGTTAAGGGCTCAAGGGCCCAGCAGTAACAGCCTGATCGTTCTAGGATTTGAACTTATAACATTCTGATCAGAAGTCCAATGTCTTAACCATTTACCTTTGGCATTTGGAGGACTCCCTTATCCAGAGCAACTTACAAATGAGCAGTTAAGTATCTTGCTCAAGAGCCCAGCAGTGGCACCTTGATGGTGCTGAGCAAGGGTTAGGGTTAGGGTTAGGGTTGAACTCATGACCTTCTGTTCCAAAATCCTAACAACTGAGCTACCATCTCCTGTAACCACTTTGACTGTTTTTTTTTTTCGCTGCAGATCCCAGAAGATCCCCTTTCAGTACTTCAGTATTTCAGACCACCATGCCCTGTGGGAGTCATTACCTTTTATTTTCTCATGTCCTTTAAGCATGGCTGAGCACTAGAACGATTAAGGATGTACCAAACAAAGCTGAAACCAGTTGGTGTTAGGGTCATAATGGCTTTAGGTCTAGAAATCTATATTTACAATTGTAGAGCAAACAGTTGAAGAGTTCGAGACCCTGTTGGTCCTTTATAGGGGCCATGAGAGAAACCTTGGAGAACGGTGGCATATAGATGCCCACAATGTGTGTTACCATCAGAAAGGGTTCAGAGAAAGATCATATATTTGTAAGCTAACAATTTTTAATTAACCAGTGAACCCTTGAAGAACCATGTTGATAATGAAAATTGCTGGAGGCTATTTGAATTCCTAGAACATCGTAGATGTTTAATATCTAGTCCTGAGAAGTGCTACACTCATAGTAAAAGTTGCTTTTTATGGCTTCTTTGAGGGTTGATTGAATATTTATTAAAACCAATATTTATAGGTTCTCAGCATCCTAAAAGGGTTCATGTAAGCTTCCACACAGAAGTTAGACTAACCTTTAAACCCCTTTTAAACCCTTTCCAGTTACTTTAAAGGTTTTATGAGATTTAATGTTGAACCGATCCAATGATCATCAAAAACTCACTAGGATTTTCTGCATGAAATTGTTTTAGGTCATTATCAGGTATCGTCTGATCGTCTGATTGTCTGATTTTGTGTTTTAAAAAATGGTTAAAATAACCTTATTCGTAGTTCACGACGTTGCTCGTGAACTCACTGCCTCGGGTTGTGGCTCACACATCCCACTCGATATCGCCAAGTGCGTAATGAAGAGCTTTCGCTCCACTGTTAAACTGCAGGGAGAAAGCTCCAAGGAGATGGCACAGCAGGCTCAGACTGGAAATCAAATTCCAATGCTGTGCACAAAGCCGGAGCAACCACGAGATCCCCTTTGTGTCCGTGTGGCTGCATGTGTAAAAAAAAAACAGGGATTTTCCTTCTGAGATTGCTCTCAGGTCTGTCCGTTATAGCACACTCTCAAATTAAGACCTGAAAAGTTCTCATGGTGGCAGTTGAGAAAATAATGAGATGTATCAGAACTTGGGAGATGAATCATTGATTGGGATTTTAAAATGCTCCCCGCGTTGTTTTAGAGGAGTACACAGGGGTAACCTTTTGCCCTGCCGATGCCGATGTATCACTGCACGATGTAAACACACGCAATGCTGCAAATCATCAGCTGCCTCGCTGGGATTCCGCCACACATCTCAGCCTTCCAAAACCTTATTTCACTTGGCCAGGAGCGCGTGGCGTTCAAGGCCGACCTTGGTCATGACTCACGAGCCGTGAATCTCAGAACTGCATGCCCGCCAGCCATCACACACACACACACACACACACACACACACACACACACACACAGATACACACTTTGTCAATGCTGCATAACAGCTGTCACATCTCTTCCACTGAGTTTGTTTGCATCCATGGCTTCCTGTCAGAACGCATTCCCAACGTACCAACAGAAGGAACAAGACTCCAGGGTACTTGAGAAAAAGAAGAAGAAAAAGAAGAAGGAATCTCCAAAACAACAACAACAACAACAGCTGAATCCTTTGTCTTTCTTTTCAGACACCAAACTCAAGAACGCACGGATGTTTCATAGAAAGGCGCAGGAAACGGTGCCCTCTATTTGTCCTTCACGGCGCAAAATGTATGCGCATTTGCCTTTGCGCACTGTATGTGTGTTGTGTTGTGTTGTGTTGTGTTGTGTTGTGTTTTGATGTGATGTGATGTGATGTAATGTGATGTGATGTGGTGCAATGTGGCGTGCATGGTACGTGGAGTGCATGGGTCGCGCGCGTGGGTTTGGTCCGTTACCACCTCGCGCGGCGACTTTACCCTACGTAGGCACTCACACACACACACACACACACACACACACTATATACACGGAGCGCGCTTGCGATTCCCCCCACGTCCGTAGCGCGAGGATTAAAAATCGGTGAGTCACCCCGATCAACGTTTTACCCCCAACCCACGCGTGAAACGGGGGTAAATAAATCAATGTGGGAGGAAAAAAAAACAAAACAAAAAAACACCACAGGCGTCTATGCAGTCAGTGCGCGCGCACGAACCTGTGCATACTAATCAGCGCGCGCAAGGGGGGGAAATAAACGTATCCAGGTTCCAAACCGTATTCGTGTATCTAAGGGCTCGAACAGAAGATGTGCTACAGGTCTGCGTTGCACTTTTACTACCACCGACCTCATGGTCACCTGTAGGAACGCAGACTTGTGGCACCGAACTGCTCGCGGTGCACAACTTTACGGTCAAGATGCATGTTATAGGCGCGCGCTCTGCTCCTATTCGTGTGCTGTAGAAAACAGAAAAGGGGAAAAAAAGATGCATGCATGTGAATGGGGAATAAATGTTTTGGTGGTGAATCCGTATGAGAAGATCTTGCCTGGTTTTGCAGCAGCAGCAACATGTGGGGGGGAAGGAAATGTTGCGCGAGCTCGATCATTCAAGCGCACACACGCGCACAGCAAATATATATATACATATATGATAAGGGTTGGATCTGTTTGTTTGTTTTTTGTCTTTCCTGCTCTGATTATTTTTTTTTTTTGCATTGCACTGAAATGCCGGTAGCAGAAAATAAACTGTACACTCACCAAACCGGGGTCATGTCCCCGTTCCCAAAGCAGCTCGCGCTCTCCGGAGAAGATGGATATAATAATAATAATGATGGATCAGATGCCGTGGTCGCAGTCCACGTCACGACATATGTACCACAGGATCACGTAGAGGATGAGCAAGATGGCGAAAATGAACAAGGCAACCAAGATCGCTTTGGTCACCGGTGAGATTAGAGACTGCATGGCAGCGGCGCGGGCGCGAGACGTTCACGAGAGCCGGACGCACGCGAGCCGCCGCAGCCGCCGCCGCCGCCGAGCCGCTCGGAGCCAATCCGCGGCGTCCGCATGGGCGCGCGCCGAGACGCGTGGTGCCGTCGCTCGCGCCGCAGGAGGAACGGGGCGATAAACGAGCGCGCGCGCGCCGTGAGATCTTTAGGGAGAAGAGGAAAGAAAAAAAGGAAGAAGAAGAAAAAGAAGAAAAAGCAGGTCCGCGCTCTTGCGCATCCGGTGATCACCGCGTCCACGGGGGTCGAGGTGACCCTATAGGCTCTTTAAGCACCGAGCCGGTTCAAGAACAACAAAAACAACGATCCGGTTTAAAGAGAGAAAAAAATGCAACTATTTAGATTATCCAAAAGTCAAACCAGGAAAAAGAGGAGAAGTTTCAACTCATCTCAGCGCGCGATGATGCACTAATGTTCTCCTGCTTCAGCTCCAGATCCTCACCAACGGGTGGACTAGAGAGTGGATGATGAAGTGATTGAGGATGTTGCACCCGCGCAAGGTCACAGAAAGAGGGAGAGAGAGAGAGAGAGAGAGAGAGAGAGAGAGAGAGAAGGATGGCGAGGGAGTAGAGAAAGGGATGAAGAGACTGAGAGACAGAGATTGAAAAAGAGGGATGGAAAGAGGGAGGGATGGAGAGGGAGAATTGTGGAGGAAGAGAGCAATGGGAGAGAGAGAGAGAGAGAGAGATGATGATGATGATGGGAGAAAGAGAGAGATGGAGAGAGAGATAGATGGAGTAAGAGAGAAAGACAGAGAGAAAGATAGAGAGAGAGATTGAGTAAGAAAAGAGATGGAGAGAAAGAGAGAGATGAATGGGAGAGAAATATATATATATAGAGAGAGAGAGAGAGACAGAGAAAGATGGATGAAGAGAGAGAGAGAGCAAGAGCGAGATGACAGAGAGGAGAGAAGGATGGGTGGATAGAAGAGAGAGAGAGACATAGAGAGAGAGAGAGAGAGAGAGAGAGAGAGAGAAGAGAGAGAGAGAGAGAGAGAGAAAGAGAGAGAGAGAGAGAGAGAGAGAGAGAGAGAGAGAGAGAGAGAGAGATGGAGACAGAAAGAGAGGGAGAGATAAAGAGAGAAAGAGCGAGAGATGAGTGGATGCTCAACACACTTCTGGATCTGGCACGCTTTGTTGTGTTTGCTTCATATAAACACTAGGGGGCAGAAGAAACCGAAGTAATCAACAGGTCTTCATGTGCACTACTGATTCTAATGTGTTCACACAAGACCCGGATCTCCAAATAAACTCTACACTTTTATACACACTACTGATACATATTACTGAACCACCAGGTTCAAACCACACTGTGATCAGAATCAGATGAAAACACAGGTGCAGATGCTACAGATCTCCACTTCCAGATCTTGATCTCGATCTCGGGGTTCTTTTTTTTACAGGTTCCTGCTTGTGCATGTTCTCTGGTATGTCTGCGTAGGTCTTCTGGTTTCCTGAATCTTTTCACCAATATGCAAATAGGAGGCTTTGTGACTTGAAATTGCCCCCAGGTATGGGAAAGTGTGTGTGCACAATGGCTTAAGAAGAACCAGCATTCTATCCAGTGTGTCTTCCTGCCTTTCCAACATACGCTCCGGATTCACAGTGACTCTGACTAATGAATTACTGACTTCATAGCTAACATTAGCGCAGGGTTAGTGGCCTTCATCTCTAACTTTAACATCTTTCATAAACATCTCAATCACAATACAAACATGTTTGGTACAAGGAGACTCTGAAATGGCTCTGAAAAATTCCTCATTTGCTCCCTGATGCTCTCGTACTTCATATACTAAAACACTGCTGACGAATTTCCATCTCATTTCGAATTCTTCTCTCAGTGATTTATAAACCCAAAAGCCAAATTCGAGTGTTCCAGGGCCTAATTGCACACACAAATCAAATCAGCGTTGTAATTAGGTCTGTGAAACATGCTTCTTTCAGAACAGATAAATAGGAAAACTTTGTCCCTACATTGTTGATCACTGTTTAGTGCTGAGGAATTCTCAAATCTAGTGTGAACATGTGGATTCTCAAATCTAGTGTGAACATGTGGATTCTCAAATCTAGTGTGAACATGTGAATTCTTAAATCTAGTGTGAACATGTGGATTCTCAAATCTGGTGTGAACATGTGAACTCTCAAATCTAGTGTGAACATGTGAATTCTTAAATCTAGTGTGAACATGTGGATTCTCAAATCTGGTGTGAACATGTGAATTCTCAAATCTAGTGTGAACATGTGAATTCTCAAATATGGTGTGAACATGTGAATTCTCAAATCTGGTGTGAACGTGTGGATTCTCAAATCTGGTGTGAACATGTGGATTCTCAAATCTGGTGTGAAAATGTGGATTCTCAAATCTGGTGTGAACGTGTGGATTCTCAAATCTGATGTGAAAATGTGGATTCTCAAATCTGGTGTGAACATGTGGATTCTCAAATCTGGTGTGAACGTGTGAATTCTCAAATCTAGTGTGAACATGTGGATTCTCAAATCTAGTGTGAACACGTGGATTCTTAAATCTGGTGTGAACATGTGGATTCTCAAATCTGGTGTGAACATGTGGATTCTCAAATCTGGTGTGAACATGTGGATTCTCAAATCTGGTGTGAACATGTGGATTCTCAAATCTAGTGTGTGTGTAAAGTTATTTTTTATAAAGATAGATAGATAGATAGATAGATAGATAGATAGATAGATAGATAGATAGAGAGAGAGAGAGAGAGAGAGATAGATAGATAGATAGATAGATAGATAGATAGATAGATGATAGATAGATAGATAGATAGATGCTAACTGCATTGGTTAGATACAAGCAATCTATCTATCTATCTATCTATCTATCTATCTATCTATCTATCTATCTATCTATCTATCTGTCTATCTATCTATCTATCTATCTATCTATCTATCTATCTATCTATCTATCTATCTATCTATCTATCTATCTATCTTTATAAAAATAACTTTACACACACACACACACACACACACACACACACACACACACACACACACAGAGTATTTTTTATAACTCTATAGATGTGTAGAACATTGACATGATGCACATTACGTTGTAAAAATCTCGTCTAACTACAGAAATCAGTGATCAGCGAAGGCATTGTTCAGCTGAATGAGAATAAAGAACTCATTTTAGAGTTTAAACCCTGTTTATAACTAGAAGGAGATGAGAGGAGATGAGAGGATGAGTGTGAAAAAGGGGAGAGATAAAATAAAGAGATGCATTCATGCAACATAAAAACAAGCCTTCATATGGCTTGCATTTAGACTGCACTGAAATGGTGGAAAGATCAGACAAAAAATACGCAAATAAACTTTCACATGACACACCCAACCCAGCCTGGAGCATAAAGCTGTGGAATACCATACGCCCCACAAACGCCTGAGCTCTGTTTCAATGTGAATCTCTCTCTCTCTCTCTCTCTCTCTCTCTCTCTCTCTCTCTCTCTCTGTCTATATATATATATATATATATATATATATATATATATATATATATATATATATATATATATATATATATACACACACACACACACACATGTTGTATTTCCAAAAGTATTGGGTCACCTAGTCATAAATTTGGTATGTAATTTTTTTGAGCATCCCATTTCACATTTAGTCCCAATGTGCTCTTATAACTTCCTCCACTCTTCTGGGAAGATGCTCCACTAGATTTTGGAGTGTGCTTATGGATATTTGTGTTCATCAGCCACAAGAGTATTATGAAAGGCAGGTACTGATGTAGGTGAGGAGACCTGGAGTGCAGTCAGCGTTCACATTCATCCCGAAGGTGTTCAGTAGGGATGAGATCAGAGCTCTATAGCAGGACACTCAAGATCTTCTTCTCCAAAGCATGTAAACCAGATCTTTAAGGAGCTCACTTTGTGCACAGGGGCATCGCCATGCTGGAACAGGTTTTGGTTTCCAAGTTCAAGTGAATGTTAAATTTTATTATAGTGCATCTAAAGACACAGTACAACTGAGTGCCTCCAGATTGTGGTAACAGTTTAGAAAAAAACCACATATAGCAGGAAAGGTCAGGTGTCCCAATACATTTGCCAATATAGTATATATAAAGACACACACATTTATAAACAATGTTAACATAATTAATAAAATAAAAATATATATACAATTAACAGTCTAAAGCATCTGCATCTGACTACATGACGTTTTATTAGCATTAATTAATAAATAATGTTCAGGGTGGGTAAAAAAAGCAGTGATTAAAATGGAGACGGCAAAAGCGTTTGAATAACTTTGTTTTTTAAATACTGTAAATTAGACTTTTATGAACAGTAATGGCGCAATTATCTGTTTCTCTGCAACTCGACAGCAGATTGTTCTCCAAGACTGTTTAAGATAACGTGCACGACACCAGGCGCGTTCTCGCACCAACATTTCATGAACATTGCTGATGTTTGAATTGACGCTGTTTGTGCGGCAGCTGCATTTTAGCAACAGCGCCCTCTAGGGTCACAACATACGATGGTCACAGAATCTGTTGTAACACCGATACTGGGCAGTGAATCAGCTGCTACCAGGCTGCATAGAAAACCTTCAGTTTATAAAAACTGTACATTTTATTTCTATTTTCTCTGCCTTTGGCATATTTTAAAAGATGACCATTTCCACCTACTTTCCACACTTGTTTCAGTCGCATTTCTTTTCCCTTTTCATCGATAAATTAGGATGCAACTGATTCAGCATTATGATTTGTTGACCTACATTTTTATTATATATGTGATAATTAAATAAATAATGAAATCATATAAAATGATATAACATGACCCCCTGCTGCGATCCGTGGAAAAACTGTCTTGCGTGAAACGGGTCCGCGGTCTAATAAACTTAAAGCGGACGGTCTCCAACCTTTTGCAATTTGAGACAAAAATGTTTTTAACCTTTGTGTGTGTGTGTGTGTGTGTGTGGGGGGTATATTGTAATGTGCATTAACATGCATATTACAATTATACATGATTTCATTATTCATTTAATTATGATTTTTTTATTATTAATTCCTTTTTTATTCTCTTTTTTATTATTATTGCAAATATAACTCACTATAATGCAGAATCATTGCGTGCTGAATTTATCTAAAAAAAATTGCGACTGAAACAAAGTGCCGGAAATTTGAAATTTTTTATTGTAATTGCATTTTGAAACGTTTTTGACACTGATGGCCTTCCACATGTTCCCTGCCCCAGTTCAGAGGTCTAAACCGCTCGAGACTGCAAGGCGGAGTGTGGGGTAGATTTACTCGTTTCTCCTGCAGGGTGGATCGTTTTTGACTTGACACACCCATTTCAAATAGATTAACTCTTTGTGCATGGGCACACGAGTCAAGCACAACTCCAGAGATCCAACAGCCAGATATAAACAACATAAGCGGAAAAGAAAATGACTTTCTATATGTGGATTTTACTTTTTGGTGCGCTCGTGATAACCAAAGCCCAGGGTAGGTGATGTTTTCCCACATCTGGAAAGGGATGTGTTTGCATTTGAGTTATGCATGTTTGTTCTCCACTTTTTTTTTCCTCTTTGAAGTATCTCTTGTAAAGCTACTTGATGTTTTTTCCAGGTTCAAACTTTCACACACATGTAACAAACAATGTTGCAACACAAGGTCTATTTATACTGACTGCCATGCAGAATGCTCGCGCACATAATGTACTTTTCACATGAGTGTAATCGGTCTCTACGGCAAAGTGCAAAAGTTTGTGCACCCTTGCTACACATAGTTCTGCCGACAAAACTTCAAATGCAAAGTTTCACACAAGTTTATTAATCACAATGTGTACAATTATTTCAATGTTGGTTGTGTGGCCTTTTAATGCAATGAATTAGAGACATTGTGACAATGTTGTTTTATACTGTAGGCTGCATTTAGAGAACAAATAACAGAAAAACAGGTATTTATATTTATATATAGTTTGGTATTATTTGTTATGTTTGTCTTTAGTGTATATAATGGTTAAGGTTAAGCAAAGCAAGCACATTACATGTACATTAAAGTTCTATAAAGAAAAAAGTGATTAAGTTTATTATTAAGGTGTATTTAGGGCTGAGTAGAAACTTGTAGACGTGCCATGTTTGGAAAACCTCAAGCATGCTCCTTCAGTGAGTCACTTGAGTTACTGAGAAGAACATGTAGGTTTGGGAATAGCATGGAAAAAAGGCAGCAGTTTCATTTCAGGACATTCTGCAAGAGAATTTAATTTAATTTAATTTAATTTAATTTTTTGCATGGGCATTAATTGTACAATTAACAAAACACGTTCTCGCTAAACAATACAATATTCTGACTCAGACTCAGTGCTTTTATGCCCCTTTTGTTCCTCTTTTGTGTAAAAAAATATATAAAATAAATACATAAAAAAAGAGGAAAAAAAAGTTACAAAAAATGTGCAATTTTCTTTTTCTATTTTACAATTTTTTTCCTCTTTTTTTTTGACTAAAATGCAATAATCTGGGAAGTCTTATTTCCATTTGCAATGTGAATAACGCTGTGCTTAATGGGCATTAATTGTACAATGAACAAAACACCTTCTCGTTTAAACAATACAATATTCTGTAGCGTGCAGCTACGGAATTAGTCATAATGATATCTGTTTTATGATGTAATTACATTGCAATATATTTGATTAGACTCAGTGCTTTTATGCCCCATTTTTTCCTCTTTCGTAAAAATAAAAAAAAAGGAACTGTCTAATTAAAAAATAAAAATAAATAAATGAAAAAGAGGAAAAAAATTTTACAAAAAAATTTGTGCAAACGATTTTGTTCCTAACACAAATTGGTACAATTTTTTTTTCCTCTTTTTTTTTCTTTCTTTTTTTTGACTAAAATGCAATAATCTAGGAAGTCGGTTATTATTAATGCGTGTGCTTACTGTACCATCCCACTCCCATTTTTGGCTTGAAGGCATGTGATCTGATGTGCGCTTCTGTCTTTGTAGCACATCCACCTCAGGATTTAAGATGTGCATTCTGAGATGCTTTTCTGCCCATCACGGTTGAGTAATTATTTGAGTTATTTCTTCTCAGCTACAACTAGTCTGGCCATTCTCTTCTGATTTGTCACTTAAAAAAAGTCTTGACACGTTTGTGTGTGAATATCAAAGAAGATTAGCAGTTTCAACACTCAAACCACATAATAGACAGATTGGAAGATTACAGGTGTACAGGTGATCCTTTCAGGATGGTTGATGAGTAAATATGACTTATTGTGAGATAATATTTTTTGCTATGTTGCTCGTCTCTCTTTTTTTTTTTTTTTTTATTAGTTTTACACCAGGGGTTGTTTATCTCTGTGGCACTCCTTATTCTTTGATAAGGCACATTAAATATAAATGGATTAAGACACAGAAAGTTTAAGGGTCAGTAGAGACAGGAATGGTATCATCGTGTTCGCTGCAATAAACAACCATTAGGAAAAAAACCCACAAAAACAGTGCGTATTGTATTTTTCCTCTGGCTTCATTTTAGGTATGAAATCTTTAAAATCAAAAAGAAAAAAGGGGAAAATACATTAAATATGCATTTAGATTTGATAGATGCTACAGAAGAAAAATGAAAAAAAAAAAAATCCAATTTTATTATATTCTCTATTGTGTTTCCTATGTACCGTATTTTTCGGACTATAATTTCCGAACGGAAACGAAAAAACGCACCTCGTCTGTGTTTTGCGCTGCACGGTTCAAAAGAAAAAAGTTTTTTTTAAACGCACAACGATGCCAAAAGATAAACTCCCGAGAGGAATAGTTGTGAAAGGAAGTAGGAAGACAGTGAACAATGACTTACTTGGTAGGCTACTGTTTAGATACAAGCCGCTGTAGCGCGTTGAGTCTGGGTGAAGGGATAGCTCACTAACTCCAGTTACAACAGAAATCATATAAGCACAGACAGGTTTCCAAAACTCATGCTTTTTTATTTTTCTTGGCAACAGCATTACAGGTTAGTCAAAGAAACTTAGAAATGAGCATCAGAAAATAATAAGGACATATTCCTCGGTCTAGCACACATGCAGTAATACTGGAAAAATGCAGTGGCAGGCTATTCCCAAAATACCGCTATGCTCCTAAAGGAAGGGCAACATATTTCACCTGTTACACCGTGTGTAACGTGTCTTTCGTTAAAGCCTGTGTAAAGTACATTAGTGTAGACACTACACTAATGCGGCTTATAGACAGGTGCGGCTTATTGATGTTAAAAATTAAAATATTTGTCAAATTCAGCGGCTTATATATGGGTGCGCTTTATAGCCCGGAAATTACTGTATAAAAACTACAAGCACATATTAAATTATTCACTGGAATCGCAGTACATCCTCTCATTTATATCACAGCATCGCAACACATAAAAACAAATTGAAGTCAAGAGCTTCAGATATCCTTCATTTCAGACTCTCAAATCACATCTCAGCAACTTCGACTGTGGCATGTTTGTTGGTAACAGATTCCGTGTTTTAGAAACCGCCAGTTTGGGATTTTACCACATATGATGTTTAGAAAGAACATAAAGTCTACAGTCAATAACCACATGTAGAAATGCATCTCAGATCTCACAGCACACAACTGCAGCAGATCACATGAGGGTTGTATTTCTGTCAGCTGAGAACAGGACCAAGTATGAGGTTACTTTTTATTCTAATTGTTTTCGTATAAAACCATCCACTGTCATTCCCGTCCAATCAGAAGCAGGCACATTTGAGAGACAAAAAATTGATTTTGGCCTTTTTGTAACCACCTATTATCATCCAAATCACCAACGACTCATCCAAAGCTTCTAATTTAAGGTCCAGCTGCTCATGATCCACCTATGCTTTAGTTGTCATACTTGTTTATAACATAGATATTTTTAGCCACGTGCCTCAGCTAAATAGTGTACACTATGTAGCAGGCTGCAGACAGTAATTTGTGTTTTCAGCATCTGATCGAGGTAAAAGTAATTAAATATTTTATATTTATTTAATTTATATTATTATAAAATTCATACCAGTGATCAGTGCATGACTACACATTGTTACAGGCAACATATTAGTAGAGTACAGTATTATTGTGTTATGCAGAATGTATTGGAAAACTGCAAACCTCATTAGGCCGTGCAAACTTGTTCACAGACCTTGTAGCTCACGACTCATAGGAACGAAGGGCTGATAAACATCTACACCTACCAGCTGTGTCTGATATACGACATTATCATGTGTTGGCTTTTAGAACTGAAACGATTCCTCAAGTAACTCGAGTAATTCGAATACAAAAAAGGTTTAGTCCATTTAACTACACAATGAGCACTGTGTTTCCCCATGGACCGTTATTGCTGACATAGTATCTGCTAAACTCTGGAGCGCTCTGGACAGATAACACAGAAGCCGAATGAAAAATAGATGAACAGGGAGAAGGGCGAGGAGAAGATTCAGGCCAAAGAAAATGACAGAAAGTTACCAAATGTTGGGATAATTTTAAACTTTAACATTAAAAAAAACACAGTACAGTTTTCATTTGTTTTTAAAGTTTTTAGAATTAAAATAATATTTAATAACATTTATTTTTTGATGTAATATGGCAATTAAATGGGTTCATATATATATTCTTGTATACAATTTTAGCAATAAAAGGTTTTTAATTTTTCTAAAAGGAAAAGTTCTTAATTTTAAGAGACACGTAATTTTTTTCTCTTGTATATTTAGTATTGTTTTTAGTAAAGAAAAAGTATTTCTTATCTGATGGAATAATCGGTAGAATACTCGATTACTAAAATAATCGATAGCTGCAGCCATACTGGTTTTCAATGTGGATTTGCGATCGACTTCAAACTTGAAATGCGTTACCCAGCAGAGCTCTACAAGTATATTGAGAAAAACATGTTTAATGGATTGAAGGCAAAATACATTATTAGTGTGTATAATCCTGTTTGCTTTTTTTGCGATATTAAGAAAACAGACATATAGCCTGTATAGGGGTTTTAGAGGTTCGACTAATCGTATGAATTGATTGTAAACCATTCTAGTGAAGCACATTTCCATTTAAGTCAAGACAGGAAGCTTTTATGGTCATTTCAACCATATATAGCTGACGCAGTACACAGTAAAATTAAAAAATGTTCCTCCTGAACCCTGGTGCGACATACAAGCACCATTTTGGGTCCGGAGCTGCAGCTGCAAGCTACTGCCACGCTGCCATCTTGGATCCAAGATCCATTCAGATGTAAAGGGGGAAAAGATTTCCAAGACAAAATGTGCAAATAACTGTATAGGCAATTAATTTTATTAATCTAGTCAGAAATTTAGCATTTTAAATTGCAGTGTCATTATTTTACCATCTGCCTCATTGTTTTTTCTAAAGCCCCAATTATAGCTGATATCCTCACAGCCGTGACTATTTAATGTATTCATTTATTCGTTTATTTTATGCAGTATATGTTGTATATACTAAAAGTCTTCAATATGTTGGATAAATGTAATCACTTACAGTGCGTACAATTAAATAAAATTAGTAGTATAATAGTATAATTATATAGTATAATAGTAGTATGTTAAAACTAAATACTAGCTTTACTTTGTTTCTTTAAAGGCACATGAAGACAGTGATATTACCACAGATAGAATTTGAGCCTGAGCCCTTAAATCTAACATCAAGCTATAGTTCAAATATTAAGTCATATTTAACCAAAATAAGGTCTAAAAGTAAGTGGTACAGAGTGTTCCTTATTTAGCTTTTTTGCTGACTCTGAGCCGTGCACTTCCTTTGATGCCGTGACAGTAACGTGCCCACGAGCAAAAAAAAAAAACGCACTCAAACACATGCATGTGTGGCTTTCATTTCAATAAAATTGCATGAGTCAAATTTTCCCCTTTTTTAATCTCGTGGCTGCCTGTTTTTTTTAAGTAATCATAGCAACCGATTTTTTTACAAACATGTCACAAGACTAGATCGTTTAGATAATTTCGACATGCATGTTCTCAGAATCTGCCATTGTTACCGATATACAGTATAGATCACTTTATTCATCCCAGATACATATACAGATATCCGGGTACAGGTTTTTAGACATGATTTAAAGACTGCTAGAGACTCTGCTGTCACAACATAAAGTGGAAGATCATTTGCCCATAGTGCCAGAACAGAGAAGATTCTGGAAACAGTTCTTCCTTGTACCCGGAAGGAGATCACAATTTATTAATTTTGACAAAACGTGTTTATCCAGAGTGAATTACATGTGACTCTGTAGAAGAAATACTGTCACTAATGATACATGCTTGCAGTTGTGAGCCTCATATGAAAATGAGCTGAAAAACAAAATACACAGTTGCTACCACTTTCCTAGCATTTAAATTAGCATTAGCATTCCTGGTTTTACATTCACAGAGTTCCTCTGTGTACTTTGAGCTAAAAAACATGTAATTGCAGTCAAACGTTCAATATAACGTAAGAAAAACTCAGACTCAATGGGATACAACTAAACAATGCTAAAACCTAGCTTGGCTTAATGCTAGCTGACTTTCATGCTTAGCATTGTTGAGTTACAATTCAAATGTTCTCAAGTTCCTCTTGCTATTTGGCAGATCGAGCCTCACCCTGATCTTAAAAGAAACATTCTTTAGTTTTAGTATGAGTCAACATTAATCACCGTGGGGTACAAATGAACAATAACAACCAAAAACATCACCATGGCAACCTGTTTATATGGAATACACACGGCGTGTCGGTTTAAGGTTTCTTCCATGACTCATTCAGACATGCTACACCACTGATGTTAAAAATATCAGGCGTGGTCATAAATGCAAAGGCCCCATCCAATGTGATTTAGATATTTTTGAAAGTCAAGTCAAGGTTTTAAACATTTCAAGGCAATTTCCTTTATTGTGGACATTATGTGCAGGGAAGTGGAAGTGGAGCTTGTCCGAAAGAGCACAAGTGACATTTGTGGTGCAGGGCGTGTTCATTATGAGGTTGTAGTAAAATGCTGATTCAAATTGTTTCTTACGTTTCCTTCACTGGAAGTATTCCCAGTGTTTTGCTGTTTTGCAAGGTTCTTTTCACTCATTTTGAGTCCTGGAAAAAGCAAGGAAGGAGTATTTAGTATTTTATGCATGTGTTTGTTATATAAAATCAGATTTCCAAACCTTTTTTTCCCCCCTCTTAAATACAATTAATGACCTTTAGAACTGGAACATAATGTTTCAATGGAACATAGAAAGTCAGGAAAGATCTCCAAAAGTCTCCAACAGGTCTGAATTTAATTCAAGGGCAATTATACGATTATACGTTGTATAAGGTTAATCTGTTAATTTAAGTAGTGCAGCCTGGTGCCAAGGATGTGGTTTTAACTTCCTTTTGTGTATACTTATAATATGTGACCTGCCTTGCATATCCTGGTCTATCAAGAATGGTACACTGCTCAGTGGTTCAGTCATACCCAGGTGGTCTAAAATGGTAAATAAAACAGAAAATAGGCCTTGGTTTACTTTAGTTATAGATGAGATGCTAATATTGTGTCATCTGTTTTATCATATAGTGTAAAGATTGAAAAAAGGGGCTTATTTTATATTTAGCTACAGATCGAAATATCTTTGCTATGTCATGTGTGTATAATGAGTCTGTAGATTGATAAAAACAAGGCTTATATTTTTTATGTATAAGTTAACGTTATTACTGGGTCATGTGTCTGTCATGGGATTTTAAGATTGTTAAACATACATATTATATTTTAGCAATAGATAATGATGGGATGGTATATAAATAATATATTATTTATACTGTTGGATTCTCATTCTAAGCATGGGTAAATATTAAAAACACAATTTGGACATATTCATATGCCAAATACACTCCTTCTTGGTTCATATCTTCTTCTTCTTTCGGCTGCTCCCATTAGGGGTCGTCACAGCAGATCATCCGTCTTCATACCCCCCTGTCCTCTACATCTGCCTCTTTCAACCCAACTACCTGCATGTTTTCCCTCACCACATCCATAAACCTTCTCCTTAGTCTTCCTCTTTTCCTCCTTCCTAGTGGCTCTATCCTCAGCATTCTCCTACCGATATACCCCATGTTCCTCCTCTGCACATGTCCAAACCATCTCAATCCAGCCTCTAACTTTGTCCCCAAAACATCCTACATTCGCTGTCCCTCTAATAAACTTTTTTTCATCCTCGTTACTGCTTCTTGGTTAATATAATCATTGGAAAGTTATTTTATTGAGTGTGGCTCTTAATGACACCATGAAGGCCGAAATACCTTGTATAAGCACTTTTCCCAAAAGATCAAACACACAGCAACCAGAGCAAGAGCCACGCCCATCACCGTCCTTCATTAGTTAATGGAAGTGTGTTTTTGGATGTGAGGGAGAGAGAACTTCGTTCAATACTCAATACTTACCATATAGACATGTCCTGCTGTAGTCGTCTTTGCTTCTGTTGTGATAGAAGTTGATTTTCAGACTCTGGATCCGATTCTGAGTTACATATACAGTATGTACGGCTGGATCTAATTGTTAGACAGACCTAATTTAAAGATTTTGATCCTGTTTTATTTATAGCGATGTCACAGCTTGTAACTCGATCAGTCAACCATAGAGTCTGATTCAATGAACAGGTTTGCTTTGCTTATGAATATATGATTATTGTGTAATGTCTGTCAAAGAAAGTGCAGAGTGAATAAAGAAGCAGTGTGAAGATTGATAAAAGTGGCCTTTCTTTACTTTAGCTACAGATTTAAACGTCATTATTGTGTCATGTTTCAGTCATAGTGTGTGCAGGTTGACGAAACAAGCAGGTCTGTAGTTATTGTGTTGTATGTCTGTTAGGGTGTGGTCCGATTTATTAAAAAACTTTATTTATTTTAAAGATTAAAATCATCTTGTGCCAAGTGTCTGTCATGAACTGCTTAGAACTGTTTTATTTTGCCTATAGAAATAAATGTCATTGTTAACTTAAAAAAAAATTGAAGCTGATGCATTGTTTATAGAAGAGAATACTGGTTGTATAAAATATTACATTAATGTGTCAGCTTTTGAGTGTGGAGGTTGTTAAAAATAGACTTTACTTTCGTTATAGCACTTCATTAGTATGGCATTATTATTCCATGTGTCTGTCACAGTGTGAACCCAGCGTTAGCTATAGTGGGTCGTTATTGTGATAGTAATGAAAAAGAGAATTGGTTTTCTGTAGCTAGACAAAAACCCTGAAAAAAGGTACATTCATACAGTGCCAAGATTAAAGATTATGGCCATTAACATGATATAAAAGGTTGATATGAATAAAGATACAACTATTAGTACTGTTAGAACTAGTTTTATCTTTTTTTTTTCCTCAGTAAAAATTTACCTGTAACTGCATGAACTGCAGAAGTAAAACAAACATCAATGAGAACCAGTACAAATTAACACGTTTTATTTTTTTCACAATTAAAGAACACTCACATTCGCAAAACATTTGTTGGAATGCAGTGTAAGATGTTTACCCACCTTCTCCCTTTAACTTTATTAAGGCAGATATATTTTAGACTTTCAGTTCAGCTTGTCTGGTTTTGGTTTAGTCGGCTTACCTGATTAATATATCTGATGGAAAATAAAGGTGTAGTTTGTGTACACAGCATTTCTCTGTTTCCACTTGAAAACCCTAGAGGTTTAGTAACATAGTCATTTGCTGAATGTGTGTACAAATTCAATTTATATGCTAATTAAACAATGATTCACTTTCCATAGTGGTTTGAAGTTGATAATAGTTTTGATAATAATTGTCATGTTTGAACAGGGTCTAGGAAATAGTTTGTATGTAATTCTAATATCTCAATATTAATAACTGTTTTTTTCCCCCCTTCTATTGCAGATTTTAATCTTGGTGATGCCTTACTAGGTAAGTTAACACACATTTGTGAACTTGGAACATGTTTTAAATTTCAGTTGAACCTTCTAATAATTGGTTAATTTTATAAACATTTAGAAGAATGTGTTGTTGTTTTTTTTCACCTGTTTCCAATATTAAAAAACAAATTTGTATCATTCTTATTAATTATAATGCTCTGATTTTAAGATGATGAACCTACAGCTAAACCAGGTAAAGTCCCTATATATTTATTTCTTTACACTGTTTTTGTTACGTTGTTGACATTACAACGTTACACGTGTTTTGTAGTCTTAAAAAAATCTCCAAAGTTTGATATCCTGAAAGCTGTATAATTCAATATTTTAACCTTTCAAGGGTTATGAGAGTTTGAAGATTTAATAGATGTACACTATATTGCCAAATGTATTGGGACACCTGCCCTTTCCTGCTATATGTGCTTTTTTTTCCAAACTGGAGGCACTCAATTGTACAGGACGTCTTTAGATGCACTATAATAGAATTTAGCATTCACTTGAACTTAGAAACCCCAAACCTGTTCCAGCATGGCAATGTCCCTGTGCACAAAATGAGGTCCATGAAGATCTGGTTTACATGCTTTGGAGAGGAAGATCTTGAGTCTCCTTCTATAGAGCTCTGATGAATTGGAACGCTGACTGCACAACAGGCTTCCTCACCTACATCAGTTCCTGCCTTTCATAATACCCTTGTGGCTGATGAACATAAATATCCATAAGCCCACTCCAAAATCTAGTGGAACATCTTTCCAGAAGAGTGGAGGGAATTATAAGAGCAAATTGGGACTAAATGTGGAATAAGATGCTCAAAAATCACATACCAAACTTATGACCGGGTGACCCAATACGTTTGGCAATATAGTGTATGCAAAAATTATCGGGACACCTGACTTTTTTTAGCCATTTGTGGTTCTTCCCCAAACTGTTACCACAAAGTTGGAGGCAAGTTGTATAGGATGTCTTTGGATGCAATAGCATAAAATGTTCCTTTCACTTGAGCTAGGAGGCCCAAACCTGTTCCAGCTTGACAATACCCCTGTGCACAAAGCAAACTTAATAAAGATATACTTTATATGGGTTGATCATGGGAAGATCTTGAGCAGAGCTCTAGCTTCAACCCTAGTGATCACCTTTAGGATGAATGTGAATGCTGAATGCGCCCCAGGCTTCTTCACTTGACCTATAGCAGTACCTGACTTTACTAATACTCTTGTGGATGAATCTCTTAGAGCGTCTTCCCAGAAGAGTGGGGATTATTATAACGGCAAATTGAAACTAAATATGGAATGAGATTCTCAAATGTGCTTTTTTGAGACTCTCATTCTATATTTAGTTCAAAGAAATATATTAAAATATTATGTGATGAATCTATATAATATATGAGTTTCACATTTTGTGTTCAATTACTAAAATAAATCAACTATATATGAAATTCAAATTTTTGGAAATGCACCTGTATGTATCTATGTATGTGTTTGTGTATATACAGTGAGGAAAATAAGTATTTGAACACCCTGCTCTTTTGCAAATTCTCCCACTTAGAAATCATGGAGGGGTCTGAAATTGTCATCGTAGGTGCATGTCCACTGTGAGAGACATAATCTAAAAAAAAAATCCAGAAACCACAATATGATTTTTAAACTATTTATTTGTATGATACAGCTGCAAATAAGTATTTGAACACCTGTCTATCAGCTAGAATTCTGACCCTCAAAAACCTGTTAGTCTGCCTTTAAAATGTCCACCTCCACTACATTTATTATCCTAAATTAGATGCACCTGTTTGAGGTCGTTAGCTGCATAAAGACATCCGTCCACCCCATACAATCAGTAAGAATCCAACTACTAACATGGCCAAGACCAAAGAGATGTCTAAAGACACTAGAGACAAAATTGTACACCTCCACAAGGCTGGAAAGGGCTACAGGGAAATTGCCAAGCAGCTTGGTGAAAAAAGGTCCACTGTTGGAGCAATCATTAGAAAATGGAAGAAGCTAAACATGACTGTCAATCTCCCTCGGACTGGGGCTCCATGCAAGATCTCACCTCGTGGGGTCTCAATGATCCTAAGAAAGGTGAGAAATCAGCCCAGAACGACACCGGAGGAGCTGGTCAATGACCTGAAAAGAGCTGGGACCACTGTTTCCAAGGTTACTGTTGGTAATACTCTAAGACGTCATGGTTTAAAATCATGCATGGCACGAAAGGTTCCCCTGCTTAAACCAGCACATGTCCAGGCACATCTTAAGTTTGCCAATGACCATTTGGATGATCCAGAGGAGTCATGGGAGAAAGTCATGTGGTCAGATGAGACCAAAATAGAACTTTTGGGTCATAATTCCACTAAACGTGTTTGGAGGAAGAAGAATGATGAGTACCATCCCAAGAACACCATCCCTTCTGTGAAGCATGGAAGTGGTAGCATCATGCTTTGGGGGTGTTTTTCTGCACATGGGACAGGGCGACTGCACTGTATTAAGGAGAGGATGACCGGGGCCATGTATTGCGAGATTTTGGGGAACAACCTCCTTCCCTCAGTTAGAGCATTGAAGATGGGTCGAGGCTGGGTCTTCCAACATGACAATGACCCGAAGCACACAGCCAGGATAACCAAGGAGTGGCTCTGTAAGAAGCATATCAAGGTTCTGGCGTGGCCTAGCCAGTCTCCAGACCTAAACCCAATAGAGAATCTTTGGAAGGAGCTCAAACTCTGTGTTTCTCAGCAACAGGCCAGAAACCTGACTGATCTAGAGAAGATCTGTGTGGAGGAGTGGGCCAAAATCCCTCCTGCAGTGTGTGCAAACCTGGTGAAAAACTACAGGAAACGTTTACCTCTGTAATTGCAAATAAAGGCTACTGTACCAAATATTAACATTGACTTTCTCAGGTGTTCAAATACTTATTTGCAGCTGTATCATACAAATAAATAGTTAAAAAATCATATATTGTGATTTCTGGATTTTTTTTTTGAGATTATGTCTCTCACAGTGAACATGCACCTACGATGACAATTTCAGACCCCTCCATGATTTCTAAGTGGGAGAACTTGCAAAATAGCAGGGTGTTCAAATACTTATTTTCCTCACTGTATGTGTGTATATATATATATATATATATATATTTTCATTTGTTTCCAATATTAAAAAACAAATTTGTATCATTCTTATTAATTATAATGCTCTGATTTTAAGATGAGGATGTGACTACAGCTAAACCAGGTAAAGTCCCTATATATTTATTTCTTTACACAGTTTTTGTTAAGTTGTTGACATTACAACATGTTACATGTGTTTTGTAGTCTGAAAAAAATCTTCAACGTTTGGAATCATGAAAACTGTATAATTCACTATTTTAATATTTTAAGGGTTATGAGAGTTTGGAGATTTAATAAAGCATTTCACTGCATGTCGTACCCTGTATGTATGTCTATGTGACAAATAAGATTTGATTTGATTTGATTTTTAATAGATATACACTATATTGCCAAATGTTTTGGGACACCTGAGCTTTCTTGCTATATGTGGTTCTTTTCCAGGCACTTAATTGTACAGGACGTCTTTAGATGCACTATAATAGAATTTAGCATTCACTTGAACTTGGAAACCCCAAACCTGTTCTAGCATGGCAATGCCCCTGTGCACAAAGTAAGCTCATTGAAGATCTGGTTTACATGCTTTGGAGAGGAAGATCTTGAGTGTCCTGCTATAGAGCTCTGATCTCATCCCTACTGAACACCTTTGGGATGAATGCGAATGCTGACTGCACCCCAGGCCTCCTCATCTACATCAGTTCCAGCCTTTCATAATACCCTTGTGGCTGAGGAACACAAATATCCATAAGCCCACTCCAAAATCTAGTGGAACATCTTTCCAGAAGAGTGGAGGGAATTATAAGAGCAAATTGGGACTAAATGTGGAATAAGATGCTCAAAAATCATATTTTAAACTTATGACCGGGTGACCCAATACTTTTGGCAATATAGTGTATGCAAAAAATTATCGGGACACCTGACTTTTTCAGCCATTTGTGGTTCTTCCCCAAACTGTTACCACAAAGTTGGAGTCAAGTTGTATAGGATGTCTTCGGATGCAATAGCATAAAATGTTTTTTTTACTTGAGCTAGGAGGCCCAAACCTGTTCCAGCTTGACAATACCCCTGTGCACAAAGCAATGCACATCCAGCTTTAAAAAAAAAAAAAAAAAAAAAAGGGCAGTGGTAGTCCAGTGGTTAAGGCTCTGGGTTACTGATCACAAGGTCAGCGGTTCGAACCCCAGCACAGCCAAGCTACCACTGTTGAGCCCTTGGGCTTATTAATTATAATAAAGATATACTTTATATATGTTGATCAAGGGAAGATCTTGAGCAGAGCTCTAGCTTCAACCCTAGTGATCACCTTTAGGATGAATGTGAATGTTGAATGTGCTCCAGGCTTCTTCACTTGACCTATAGCAGTACCTGACTTTGCTAATATCCTTGTGGGTGAATCTCTTAGAGCGTCTTCCCAGAAGAGTGGGGATTATTATAACAGCAAATGGGAACTAAATATGGAATGAGATTCTCAAATGTGATTTTTTGAGAATCTCATTCTATATTTAGTTCAAAGAAATATATTGAAATATTATGTGATAAAGCTATATAATATACAAGTTTCAAGTTTTGTATTAAATCACTAAAATAAATCAACTATTTATGAAATTCAAATGTATTGAAATGCACCTGTATGTATCTATGTATGTGTTTGTGTATATATAATTTTTTTAAATATAATTTTTATTTATTTATAGATAGATAGATGCACCTGTATGTGTGCGTACCCACACAAAAAAAGTTAATAAATTCCACAAAATAAATTCCTAATCTGAATGAGTGTCAGGACAATATCTGGTGAAATCTGGTGCTGTTAATAACAACTTCAAGATGCAGTTTGTTGTTTTGTCAAAGTGTTTCTAGGGCTCTGGAAATATAGAATTTCATATACACCTTCAGAGAAAAGCTTTGCAGTATTACTATTTACTGAATCTGGCTAGTTTCTCCCTTTCCAGTTTCTCTTTACATATTCTCGGCTCTACCTCATACCGTATCACAGCTGCTTCACTCTTCCTCTTTTCTTCCAAAAGCAACTTAAGATGCATACGCAATATCTATAGAGGGTTGTTTTGTCAATTGTTTGGCAATATATTTCTTATAGATGTAAAAGGGGGGTAGAGGTAGCAGAGTTTTCTAAACAGTAAGCAGCAATGCAAGAATTTATTGCATGTATTTCTGTATATATTTCTTATAGTTATCCTTCCTACTGTTAATAACTTCATATTGTATGCTTCTGTAGAAACTAAGAAACCTGTAGTTCCAGCAAAAGATGGAGGTATGAGTCCTATTCTCTGTGTGTGTGTGTGTGTGTGTGTGTGTGTGTGTGTGTGTGTGTGTGTGTGTGTGTGTGTGTGTGTGTGTTTGTGTGTGTCTATGTATTATCACTACTGTTAATGTCCTCCATTTTCTACAGGTGACCTTAGTGATGACGATCTTGCTTTTGCTAGTGATGGACACAAGCCTGATCCTGGTAAAGGAGATCGGTCTGGAGGTACACCCTGATCTCAGACTATATTTCAAATCAAACTAAAAACGAAACATTCATTAATTTTTTTATGGATTGCAAAATAGAATTTAGAGATAAAGCGGAAAAAAAACAAATCCTAAACCATCTTTTATGAAGCAAACCTGACCTCGCAAGAACAAAAGAATTGTTCCAAAACTTAATCTGCCGTGTGTTGATCTGTACAAATGCTTGGAAAGAGTCAGTCAGGTTTCCATGCAGATAAATTAAGTCTATTTGAATGCTGCAATACAGTGCTGGTTATAAAAGCATAACTCATAATTCTATGCAAGGACAGTGTATTGCATGTGGACAATGTCTTACATTCAGCTGTTGTTAAAGCAGTGCTCTTGCTATCACTATAAAACACAGTGTATAAAAACAGAAGCAACTTTACCCAATATAAATGTGACTGCAGCAAAATGCAGATTTTTGGACTCTATGATTTGATATTGCAGCCAGTGATGTTGCTGAAATGATCTGGAATAAAGGCGTGTAGTGATGCAGATTATTTCCTATTCATTCACATCATTTTGTGACTTACAAAATTGAAATCTTATGTTGAAATTGTTTATTTCTGAAATATATATATATATATATATATATATATATATATATATATATATATATATATATATATATATATATATATACTGTATAGTTAGATAGATAGATAGATAGATAGATAGATAGATAGATAGATAGATAGATAGATAGATAGATAGATAGATAGATAGATAGAACATTTTTACATGTAATACTATAATAAACAGGGTCTTTTCAGGCACAGTGGAATTGAACTGAGGAATTTTTACTTCCTGAGCAATCAGGTCACAAAATGAATGCTATAATGATTATGAAAAGATTTTATTTAATCTCATTCAGCTAGCAATCTAGAGTAGTTAGTTAGCAAAATACTAGCATGAACTGCTTAGAATGTTGTTTTGTTTACAGTGTGTGAAAGCATCAAAAAGCAGTTATTTTTTATTGTGTTCTTTAATTTTCTGATTTTCTTCATTAGTATTTCTTATTCATTTCTGTTTTTTGTTTCTCCCTGTGCCTGTTCCTGTAGGCGTAGATGATTTCGGTGGAGTCACAGGTAAGATGTTCTTCCTTTTTTTATGGTTAACATGTGCTGTGGTCTGTGTTGACTAGAAACACAAAACATGGGAAATTTGACTAGAATTTGCTAAATTTAGTACATTTAATTAATGAGAAGATCCTATCGGCTGATTCATATTGGTGTTTGGTTTGAATTGGTTAGTACAATCCTAAACAGATGTAAAGAGGAAGGAAGTGTGTAATGTCAGGAAACGGCTGTGATATGTATATATGACGTGTAAAGTGTACAGTCTTATCTGTGTATTTATAGTGTTTCAAATATCTGAATTTGGATGTACACCTTCAAAACCACAGTAACCCTGAACAGGCAGTTACTAAGGATACTGTAAATGTAATAAATCACACAGTCAGCTACTTTTACACTAACAAAAACAACACTACATAATGTGTTAATAGGCTTTTTTGCCACAGAAATTTCATCGCTTAACCCCCCAAGCCCCCCACCCCCCGGAAAAAAAATTAATAATGTAGTCATATATGATTACAACTCGATACAGATATTTATATCAGCTACAATCCTGCATGTTAAAAAGACTCATATATCTTACATTTGTTTGTACATTTTTCTCTTTAGATGACCGAGATGACGAAACTAAGGGTAAATACACATTATTTTATTGAGATTATTGGGTTATTCATATTATAATATTATAGTCTTGTCTAAATTTTGTTACTAGTGTTGGTCCTCAGAGATGTTATGTTAAATCTAGCCTCACTAATCCTAATATTGAGTTTATATGTTTTGTAGATTTTATAAAAGGAGTTCTGTATTGTTTTTTTTTGTTTTTGTTTTTTACAGTATTTTTTACAATTTACTTTGACACACACCTAAAGACTATTTACTATGACACACAACTCAGTTTACATTGAACATTGACACAAACCTACCTCAACACAATATCTCAATAAACAGAACCTCCTCTAAAATATTGTCTCTACACTTCTGGAAATCTATTTTTTTTTTTTTTACTTTTGCAATTTTTAGTGTTTTAGCTTCCTAAACAGCTCTATTTATAAACCTCAGGGTTCATAACAAAGAGTGTATTTATTGCCAGCCACAGTAGTTTCATGAAACCCTTTTTGTCTAGCTTTACTTGAGGGTTTTTGATATATATAATGGAATTCTCCTTAAAGGGTGTCATATGATTCAGCATGAAAATCCTCATAGAGACAAACTGAAGAAAGTTTTACAGTTCTAGTTGAGACCCTTTTCCCCATGTGTATATATTACACTGCTTTACTATAAGAAAACAACAAGTGGTTTTGATGGTTATATGTTCGGGCTTCCTGAGGGTTCCTTCGTGTTGTAGTGCAAAGGGACCCAATGAAAGCACATTACATTGTTAGATGGAAATGCTGTTTTTTTGTTTTGTTTTTATAAACTGATACCTGCTGTGGTAAGGTTATGTGTGAAAACTTTATGGGTTTTATAGGTGTTATTTTTTTGGATAATGCGGTCTTAGAATGAAATGTTCTTTGGATTTGCTGGATAATGAGCAGTTTATGATTCTTCTTGGAAACTCTGTTGTAGTGTTATAGATAGAACCTTTACCCAGAGAAACAAAACCAAGAAATCACTGGATGGACTCCTGTGGACAAGTATGGACAAGTATTGTATGTAGTCTAACAACAGTAACACTGAAAAAAAAAAATGAAAAAAAAACCCAGACTGTGGTGTTTTGCATTTAAAGGTTTCTCCAAAGGGACATCTGAAAACCTGTTATTATGCTGGATATTTCCAACTTTCTGTTTGTGCACTCTATAGGGGTTTCTCAGATTCTGGATATTTAAGGGTTTCTGGCCAATTTAAATCTACGAAAAAGGTGTTGGTGAGCGTTCTTGGGTAGGGACAAGCTCTGGTTTCCTATAAATGAATGTGGAACCCTTTCTGAAAGGGAAATAAGATGTTGTGTTTTGTGCACAACAGGTTTTACACTGGGTTCTCCTATAGAAACAAATGCAGATTCAAATTAAGCTGTTCAGAGTGTTAGATGGATCTTTTTTTTTTATGCATCTGTCTACCTTTTTAGTAGAGTGGACTAGTTAAGAGCTCTGACTTCCAGAGTTCAGTCTTATCCAGTCCGTTTATCTTTGTGTTAAAAAGTTTGAAATCTTTTAATTATTTTCCACAGAAGAACTAACATACTAAGGCTTAAAAGTGTTAGTTAGAGCATGTTTACAGTTTGGTCACAGTTTGTCATGTGAATTGTCTTTTTTTTTTTTTTTTTATAGAAAGTGCTTTGCTCTGCAGTAGGCATCTCCTATTAGTCCTGTTCAGGAAACACATTTTGACATCTATGGCTAAATCTTCTCTTAATTTAAACAGTAATTTACATTTGCGGCATTTAGCAGACGCCCTTATCCAGAGCGATGTACAAAAGTGCTTTGAGTCTCTAGCAATGAATAAATCTACACTGATACGCAAGTTTGCAAACTTAATATAACTCTTGAATTCTACAAAGCAAACTTGGAAAGTGCTAATTTAAGTGTTTCAGGAAGAGGTAGGTCTTCAACCGTCACTTGAAGATAGCCAGGGACTCCGCTGTACGGACATCTAGGGGAAGTTCATTCCACCACCTCGGTGCCAGAACAGAGAAGAGCCTTGAAGTATTCGTACCTCTCATTCTGAGAGAAGGTGGTATCAGTCGAGCAGTGCTGGAGGATCTCAGACAGCGTGGTGCAGTGAGTGATGTGATGAGGTCTCTGAGGTCATCATCATCATCATCATCATGTTTTCTCTGTTTGTGTTCTATATGGTGGATGTTCAGCCTCTTCTAGAGATGGCTGAACTTTTAGAACGACTGAACTAGCTGTAATAGATGAGTAAACACTTGGTAGATTAGTAAGTTCTCTTATGTGCGGTCGTAGGAGTGGTCTGTATTTTCAACATTTCATCGGCTCTTAATAAAAGTTCTGTTAAATAGAATAGAGTTGATCTTTGTGGTTCTGTATGTATGCTCTGTAAACAGGAACAAATATCAGTAATTTCAGAAAGCTCCACCACTTTCACTGGCACACATTGTTCCTGACACACCAATGCCCCTTGGTAATACTAACTGTCAACAGTAATTCTGAAGTGTGACATGATTTGTATATTTGGTATCCTTTAGTTGTCCTTGTGTTTAGAATAAGGCCCACTTTCAAAACGTCCCTGCCTTCCTTTTATTCCTTTTATTGTCTTTTCCTTCTTGTTTTAACTTTTTTTAGCATCTATTGTACTGGTAGCGTAACTGTCTACTCGTTTTTTTTAGCTAGAATCTGGAAAGATTTGAATTTTTGGTGATAAATATGGGCGGCAGGTACATGTATGCCTGGTTGGATCCGGACTCGCGCAGTTAGGATATAGAAATGCTGAAAGTTTAAAGTTTATGATGAAGTCCCTAATAGTAATAATATCCCAGGAAGAATACACAGGAAAAGGCATGCACTTGCAAATCATGGAAGTATGACCCTGTGTCGCACTGGTAGATTATGAATGCTTATGCCCTTTAATTTGGTCTTCATCTGCTCCTTGTAGCATAAACTGCATGTTCGGATTTCTGTGTGTTTTTAAAAAGCACTTTGGCAGATTTAAATGCCCCATGATGCTTTCATGAGCGCCAGACATTCCAACACATGGAGGAAATTACTGTAGTGGTCTGGTGATCTGGTGCTTGGATTTCAGATTCCATCTTAACAGCAATTTCAAAACACACGTCCATCTTGTTCTTATACTGTATTGGTGCTTCGAATCCTTTATTTGCTGTCTTTATTTCACTCATGATGCTGGAAATTCTACTGATGTAGGTAATGAGGACCGGGGTTCAGTCAGCATTCCCATTCGGAGGTCAGAGCTCCATAGCAGGCGGCTCAAGATCATCAAACATTGTAACCCATATGTTCATTGAGCTTTGTTTTGGTTCTCCTAGTTCTATTGAAGGGAAAATGTAAGGCTACCACATCCAAAGAATCCTATAAAATTCTACAAACTCTGAACTTGAGTAAAAGTAGAAATACAGTAGGTAAAATGTTGCGAAAAGTATTCGAAGTGCTCCCTTCAAACCTCCACTTGAGTAGAAGTACAAAAGTCAAAAGTATTTGCATTTAAATGTACTTAAGTATCCAAAGTATACTTGACAGAGTATTTGACTTTTTACTCAAATGCAGTGAAGTTCAAGTAAAAGTCTCCCTAAATAGAAATACTTCTTTAAAGTACAAATACATGAAAAATCTACTTAAGTACAGCAACGAATTACATTGACTTTGTTACTGTCCACCACTGGTTTTTCGGTTGTACTTAAAAGTCATAGAAAGCATGGTTTGCTTTACTTTGGCTGTCTGTGATGTGAGAGACAGTTCTCTAAAATCTCTGCTTCGATATCCTGTTGTTGCAGAACTATACCCGCAGTGGCTGAAGCTCCTGACGTTGCTAGGAGATAACATGCCAGAAGGCCTCCTTGCCTGGATTGCCAACTCTAAACAAGTTGTACTGTCCCTTCTAGAAAGGCTGCTGGAGATCCTGGACTTAGCCGATACAGAGAAGCAGACTTGATCCCAATGAGTCTGTTTGTCTGGTTACATTAAAAGCAAGAGGCATGTTTGAACAGGCTACTGAAGGTGGTTTGGTGGTGTGACTGTTGTTGGTATTTCAGTTAAAACTAAGCTTTATGTATAGTTACTCCATCTATGGTTTGGATAATGGATTTATTATTTGTTATTTTTTCTGGAACTCTGACCTATGATAAGCTAATAGCTGAAGTGGTGTGGTTTTTTTTTTTTTCACTTCCTGTTTATTTCCAAACAAAGTCAGAACGACCATTCTTCCTTAATTACACTGAATCTGCTTACAATACAGTAATGGTGGTTGCTAGTTGCTAGTTTTAGAACAAACCAGCTCCTCCTCTGAGGTTTTGTGCTATGAAGTCATCCCCCAGGCCTTTAATGGGACATTCCTCTCAGCTACTGCTCTTCAAAGCTCAACACCTTAAAGCTCATGCTTTGCTGTTTTTTTTTTTTACTATTCTCGATTAAAAACATTAGTTGTAGCCATTTCTGATACCATTTTGGAATAATTCTTTATCATTTTTGGTTTTCAATAGTAAAAAAAAAAAAAATATATATATATATATATATATATATATATATATATATATATATATATATATATATATATATATATATATAGCCTAATTCATACAGTTAGCAAACCCATCTTACAGCAGAATCCGAATTGTTTACATTTTAGGTACTTGACAAAAGTAGCTAGTACGATTTCCTAGGGTTCAACCAAACAGCATTGTACAAGATAATGCTAGTGTTTCAAACTAGAATCATAGCAGAGATTTTTTTTTCAGTAAATTAACAACCCAAAAAAAACAAATTAATATGTAGCAGATCGGTCATTTTTGCAACCGTTTTTATTTTATAGTATAAAAGGAAATCAAATCATTAGACAATACAGTACAACAAAACCGCATCAGCAGCACCCTTTTAGTAACAGTGAAACAAGGAAGATTCACAACTTGACCAGTTTTACCAGGCAACAGCTTTTTGCAAGCAATAATTCACGTTCATTTTTATACAACGTATCTTTAGTATTCGATTGACGGATTGACAGATTCATAAAGCTGTATATGATCAATCACTATAAATGAATAAATTAGGACATGATTTTGGTCACATGACCCTTCGAAGAACATTAACTATGACTCGCAATTTGGATATACTGTGCATAACATAGGGTAGGAAACTTGTATTTCCACTGTGGTACACGTGTATAGAGTATGGAATGGTGAAGACAAAAAAGCAATTAACTGACGTTCTTTTTTTTTTTTCTGAACTATGCGTCATTTCCCCTTCCTTCCATTCATTTATTATGTCTTGTGCTTCTTTGCATTTCCTTTGCTTTTATTTCCTGTTAAGTTCCAAAAAAAAGTCAGTACTATCCTTCTTTATTATTTGCACTGATTCTGCTTACAATTCAGTTTGCGAATCAGCTGCAAATACTTGGGTTTTTAAATGATTGCAGATATTTTTTTTGACCATTTAGTCATTCCCAAACCCAAGTATCTTCACTAGCTCACTTTTTTATTACATTTAATCCATTGGCACTTGAAAAAAAAAAATGATTGAAACCTACAACCTTCTTGTTTTTGTTTTATATTGTCGTTGTTTTGTCTAATTATCATCTTGTTAGTCTTTCTCTTCCACTCTTTAGTCAAAACTGTTGCTGTCTGGTTTTTGTGTTTGTACTCTTTGTGAGACACGTTATTAATCAAGAGGCTTCTCTCAGGTTTAATGTCTTTAGTCCTTGAAACAAGTTGTCATAACAAGCTGACCTTCACTGTTACTGCCATTTCAGTAGCCTGCGAGATCGTGAGTCACACCACATTCCACACATAAGATGTGTTCATTAGTCGGAGAACGGCGGAGATCAGACACGTTGTGTTTCTCCGAAATGTGAAGATTTGAGAGGTGCATTTGGCACTGCATGTGTTTCTTACTATCTCTTATGAAGTGGGAGGTTGCTAGGAATAAAAAGGGGTTTAATTTATTGTTTTTAGCTTTGGAAGTATTTTTAGAAGGGTTTTTTGTGTACTGAAAAGACAACATTGTTACAACATATTGCTGTTCATTTTTGGTGTATTTTCTTCTGTCCTTCTGTCTACCTGCTCTTGACTCTTTGGTTCTTGAAATAAAATTCACACGAAAGGTGAAACCATTCTGCATTTTTTTTTTCCACTGGTGAAGCCACTGCTATTATTAAATCTCTGAGCAGAACTCAATCTGTAACATGGCATCCCCCCGCTGATATTTCCAGAATGTATATTAATGTGTTTGTGGCCTCTCTTGCCTCAGGGTGTGTATTCAGAAATGGCCTGAGACCTGTCTAGCTAGCTCTATAACAAATATTGTTCTTTTTGTAAATATGTTCACTCCCTGCATTTGCATTTGATTTGGCACTTTCCCTTCTATATTCAGATGGAGTACTGTTAATGTCTGAAAATGATCTGACTCAATATACAGGTTCGAAGGAGTTCTGTAGCACTTCCTGCTTTTATCCTGATTTATTCCGAATATTTGTGGAATATGAATATTAATATGAATAATTCAGATAAGTCGAGAAGGAAACCCTGATTTTAGCTCAATAATTAGATGAATCATGACACTATCTTTAGGTTCTTGTTTTTCGTTCTTCTTTTTGCATGATTAAAATAATGCATATTCAACAGCTTAGTGACTTAAGAATGTTTATTCATGCTTGTAGTGAACCTCAAGTCAACGATGCTCTCAAACAATTAACAAGAACGACCTAAACTCAGATTAATTATGGACGTCTGTGAAGTTGTTTTTTGACGTATTATGATAGTTATGTGAGCGTTTGAGTGCGGCGTACCAATGAAATAATACTAATCTCTACAGTTTTTTCCCACAGCATCAAACACTGCAATCTATTGATACTAATGAGGTTTGATTTTTGCCATTGGGTGTGAATTGATTGCAGGTTAATGCACTGTGACATCATACGTTGGCAAAAAAGTAATACATAAAAATAGCCACTGCAAATATCAATATCACAACCACCAAATGATAACCAGAAGTGTGTGTGTGTGTGTGTGTGTGTGTGTGTGTGTGTGTGTTTACTATCACTATATCCATTAATGTAGTTCTCATTATCCAATCTCTTAAATAATATAAAAACACTGAATTATGATTATTATACCAAACCACTAAATTATTTACACAATTAAATCAGACTGCTTTAGTTGGGAAAACACTGTTTTGTTAATAAAATATAACTACATTTTAACGGTTTTACCCCCCAAAAAAAAAAAAACAGACAATTGAACAAATTACAATTTAACAAATAAAATGACATTTGTCCTTTAGTTTACATTTCAGTGTATAATTTATGAATGCAAATTTTTAACAGGTCAAATGTAAACCTAGGCACCTGGAGGAAAGAAACAATCAATCAATCAAATAAATAAACAAATAAATGGATAGATAAATGAATGAATAAACAAACAAACATACAAACAAATAAAGACCTGTAGAGTTTGGAAAATATAGTAAATACTTAAGTAAAGTAAAATTCTAAAAGTTGCTATTTTAAAATGTAATTTAAAAAAAAAAGTTTTTTATCGAATAATAAATAATTGTAATTATATTTTTTACAAGTAACTCACGTGAATGTGATTATCTCCTTACTCATGTACTCTTTTTTTTATTAATTTTTTAATTTCATCAGATTATCCAAATAACGTAAAAACTTAATGTTGGTATTGATTCTATCAAATACACCTCAGAATATCTCACATTTTATAATAATTATGAATTATTTTCTGATCATTAGTGATCTGATTAGTTGGACATCCAAACAAGCTCACTTGTTACATGCCAATGTAGTCTCTTGACACAGAGGCTAAAACATCATCTGGACTGGGTGTAGGTCCATTACTCACTAATCCATGCCTGATTCATTGTGAAGCAGCAGACTTTACTTCTGTATGTCTTAATGTGATTCAGTAGAACACTGACTCATGACTCATGACTCATTTACTGACTCATTGAATAATACTTGGCTTTTCCCAAAATAATGATCTTTCATGTCCAGGCAGGATGTGCTGTAGCTACAGATGTGTTTGTTATACTGTGTTATAGCAGTAACTTTAGTACGCTAAAATTACAGGGCCTCATTCATTACTTTTGGAAACTGGGAAAGACATCGCCACCTAGTGGTGGAAATATATTCTGGCTGTTGTTTCAAAAAATTCCAGAGGTTCGCTTTAAAATGTGTACATTCAAGGAAATGACAGAACAGTTCATATAAATATATTATTTTTGATATAATAGATATAGTAGGTGGATTTAACATAAATTTCTGACTTATACATTATGTTGGGTTACTTTATTCCCAGTTTTCTTTTATACAATAAGTACATTGTTGTATTAATAAAGGAAAGCTGTATTTGAAAGTATGGTTTACATTTGTAAAGTTGCAATCATAATAAAAAAGTCTAAAAAAACAAACAATTGAAAACATTCCAAGTGAAAGAAATGTTTGATATTTTAACATGTGAATAATAGAACCAGTGGTTTATAGTTTATTTAATACGTTTAAAATACTTTGTAGAAATTGTAGCTGAAATAATGTAAAGTTTTAACATGGTTGCCAGAACCACTTCTGCTCCTCGCCCAGTAAGAGGCTCTGTGGCGCAATGGATAGCGCATTGGACTTCTAAGTAACGCTTGGTGAAGTGATTCAAAGGTTGTGGGTTCGAGTCCCACCAGAGTCGAGGTTTTGCAATGAGCTTGAAAAAATAAAAGCATACTCCAGGGCCTGTCATAAAACCTTGTTTACTTCAAATGTGTCATTTCCCCAAAAAATGCCTCGATATTATAAATAAAGAATAAATGCTTTTCAATATTTTCTGTTGTATTTTTTTTCTCTAGATAGAAAGTTACTGCAAAGTTTGTGAGCCGTTCATCAGTCTATCAGATAATTGACTCTAATTAGAAATGTCTGTAGAAAACTAATTTCCAGACTTGGCATTTGTTTAAAAAAACAAACAAAATAAACAAAATAAAAACATTCATCAACAAGACCAGTGTATTACCATTATCTTTAACAATTCATTAACCTCGTTGTTAGGATAATATATTTAGTATTATAAATAACTCATTTTCAGTTCCCTTGCTGGTTGTTTATGAACAAATATACTTGGGCTGCATTCCAAATTTTTTATTTACATTTATAATTGGAATATTGTGATATTTTGTTAGGCCAGTTTTTCAATCCTGTGGATCGGAGTCCTTGATTAACATGGGAATTACCTGATGAGTTCAATATATATATATATATATATATATATATATATATATATATATATATATATATATATATATTTAAATATTTTATATATTATATATATTTCATATATTTTTTATATTTTTTTGTGAGGTTCTATAACCATGTCTTTGTTTGACACACAGCGGCTCAAGGTGGGCAGATGGCGGGCATCATCAGCGCTGTGGCAGTGGCCATATTTGGTGCCGCCTCCAGCTATTTCGCTTACCAGAAGAAGAAACTCTGTTTTAAGGGACAAGGAGGTGAGTGATTGACCATACAGTGCTAATACCCCTAACATAGAGAGCTGACTACAAAAGTTTGTACACTATTTGGAATCAACGAAGAAGAAAAACTTGAATGCCATTTTCCAGGAACCTTGTACGGTGGCCGAGAAGTGCAAAACACATTAACAAATCCGAAAACAAATGAACAAATGCAAAACCAAAATAACAAATCCGAAAACAAATCAACAAATTAGAAAACAAAACAACAAATCCAAAAACAAATTAACAAAATCAAATTATTTTCCCAAATGTATTTCTAGCAGAAAAGTGTCTATTACAATATTATGGTTCTTTCTGATTCCAAAATTTTGGGCAGAGCACATTTTTTGCTGAATCTACATTCATTAATGAATTCTCCATATGGTGCTGGAACAACACACTGCCCCTAGCGATAAAAATATGTAATTGCAGCGTCCAGCTGGCAGCGGGGGTCGTGTTACAAAAGCCCATAAAGCCGCGACTCTCAACAAGTGGCTCTGTGGCGCAATGGATAGCGCATTGGACTTCTAAGTAACACTTGGTGAAGTGATTCAAAGGTTGTGGGTTCGAGTCCCACCAGAGTCGATGTTTTTAATGAAGTGTTACATAAAGTTAGTAATTAAAATACTTTGGGTTAATGAAGACGAGTGCTCATGTGGCAGGATGTGAAAAAAAATTATTTATTTGTGTGTGTGTTTTTGTGCATGTGTGTAGGCACTGACCTTGAGAGCGGTGGAAACCAACCTGGCACGCAGTCCGATCCACAAGGTGAACTTCCCTTGATTAAACCGGTTTTATTGTAGAACAGGTTTAAGTTGCCTTCAAAAGGATGTTGTCATTCTGTGACTTTTAGCAGAGAGGGATTTAAAAAAATGCTATTTCTGATCAAACGGCTTTGTTTTGTCTGCAGCTTCCAGAAACCTCCTCAGAATATCTTAACTCCTGGTGGATCAGCACACACTTACAAACCAGCCGAGGCCCGAACAGGATCTTAGAGAATCATTTTTTTTAGTTAGTTTGCTAATTGATAGATTGTTCTTAGTTGTATAAATTGGTCCAATGTTTTTTGTTCTTTGTCGATCAATGTGTATATTGGGGAAATTCCTGTTCGCTTTAAAATACGTCATCAACAATTATTTTGTTGCAAACAAATCACTTTTTTTTTTTTTTGCACAAAAATTCACAATTTTTTTTTTTTTTTTTTTTAATAAAAAATTGTTTTAGTTTCAGTGGTCAAGAAAAAGTGCTTTGTTGTACTGGTAACTTCTTTGCTTATCTTTAGATTTTCTAGACATTTTGCTAGAATACACTAACCTGCATTTTAAATATTCTTTATCTTTGATCATGTAAGACACTCAGACAGTTTTATAGATACAATTTCCCTTAAAAGGTGTTACTTTTCTGTAACAAAAACAACATAAAGATGTGATATATATTGATGTTTACTAGTAGTAGTAGCAATAGTAGTATTAGTAGTGTGTGTGTGTGTGTGTGTGTGTGTGTGTGTGTGTGTGTGTGTGTGTGTGTGTGTGTATTCGTTCTATGATGCCTATTTACTGCCTATTTACATTACAAACACTCCCCATATGCAAATGCTGTAATGTATCACTTTCTGCTGTGGATGTCTGAACATTTCTTTGACCCCATTACTATTTACATGAACCATGCTGTAAAGTACAGACATGAGATAAACATAACATAAACCATGACCAGATTTGGCTAATCGTTTTTACTTAGCTTACGTTTTGAATTTTATAGGTAACAGACAGAAAGTCAACATACAGCATACAGAGTAGGACACAGAGTGAAATGCTCTTTTCCCCGTCTGCCTGTGATATAAAATTTATATTAAAAAAAAAAAAAAAAAAAATATATATATATATATATATATATATATATATATATATATATATATATATATATATATATATATACATACATACAGTATACACACACACACACACGTGAAACAGTGTTCATTCTTTCACCCACTGCCACATACATATTTACAGTATAGTTTATATACAATACATACAACTTGTATCAGTAATATACAGTACAAATTACAGTTTACTACCCCATACTACTCCATCATTCTTTAAGACCACTGGGTAGGCTTACGATATTTTCAAGTTCTAATGGAGTAATGGTAAGTCGGGAATGACTTGTGTGTGTGTGTGTGTGTGTGTGTGTGTGTGTGTGTGTGTGGTGTACACTGTATATATATATATATATATATATATATATATATATATATATATATATATATATATATATATAATATGAAAATAAAATGCATATCCTGATTCAAGCTCTGTTAGTGATTAGTAATGTCATGTCATGTAGTTCTGTTACATGACAATTACAAATTATATTGTCATGAAAGTCTTATGGCACAGGGTACAAGAAACCCATTTTGTACCTTTTTTTTCCTAACATATATTTTTCTTTTATACAAAAGTGCCTTTAAGTGATTTTGAGTTTTTGCCCCATGACATTGTCTATTGCTTTCATTCATTTTTGGAAAATAGCATTAACTACATGAAGCCCGTGCTTTGTACACTTTGTATTCAGACTTGTAAACTTTTTGTTGTGTACAGATTAACAATAACATTTTGTCATCATTCATCATTGCTTTAATTGTGCAAAATTTTATCCATATAACTAACAGCTAAACATTTGTTATTTATATGCCCGGTTGATGTCAATAAGGTCTCGAAAGAATAAAGCCAATGACCTTTTTGAGTTTATCTCATCTTTAATCTTTAATGTACAAAAAGCCAGTTACATGAACATATTACAAGCTTACATGGCTTTAAGTGAAAGATCTCCTGCTATAGAACTCTGACCTCAACCCTTTGGAATAAATTGGAACACTGACTGCAGTCCAGGCCTCCTCACCTCACCTCCATCAGTACCTAACTTTACTTTTTAAAAATGATTTCACTTTTCAGAGGAAAAATACATATACACCAAACAGGTATAACTTTATGACCACTAACAGGTGAAGTCAAGAACACTGATTATCTCTTTATCATGGCACCTGTTAGTGGGTGGGATATTATTAGGCAGAAAGTGAATATTCTGTCCTCAAAGTCGATGTGTTAGAAGCAGGAAAAATGGGTAACCATAAGGATTTGTTTGAGGGCCAAATTGTCTAGACTGGGTCAGAGGCAAAACTGCAGCTCTTGTGGGATGTTCCTGGTCTGCAGTGGTTAGTATTTATTCAAAGTGCTCCAAGAAAGAAACAGTGGTAAACCGGCGACAGGGTCATGGGTGGCCGAGGCACATGGGGAGCGAAGGCTGGTCCGTGTGGTCCGGTCCATCAGACGAGCTCCTGAAGCTGCTGAAGAAGTTAATGCTGTTAATGCTTGAGGTCAGGAATGTTTTGGCAGCAAAAGGGGGACCAACACAATAATAGGCAGGAGATCATAATGTTATGACTGATCAGTGTATTCATCAAGAAAGAAATAGTTTTTTACCAATGAGACAAAAACACAAGGACAGTTTGGATTAGTTCTACCGGATTTTTACTAACACCTTTGTGGCGGAAATGTAATAAATCTCCCAATACTCCAAATTCTAGTGTAACTTCCCAGAAGAGTGGAGGTTATTATAAGAACAAATTGGATCTAAATGTGGCCAGTTCAAAAAGCACTTTCCAATCTTATTGTTAGGTGGAAACAAACTTTTATCCATTTGTCCATATTTGACCTTATGTGCAACTTGCTGCAATTTTTCCAGACCAAATATTGTGCAGCGAAATGACCAAAGTCTCATGACCTGGAGTCCATACTGAACTTTTGTTTAACATGTCGTCATGTGGAGTTACAATTCAGAGCGGTTGAGTTTCAGTTTGCTTTCCACTACACACGGATTAAGCTCTGCAGCCTTGGCTACAGAAGTGATTTCTAGATATAGCCTGTCAACTTGATTCTCTGAGAATGCAGCATGCCATAGAGTGACAGTGTTGGTCTCAGTAAAGCAGCAACAGGAGTTGGTAGCCTGAATTTATTTCACAGGACAAAAGAACAACATTGGAAATGCCAGGTAAGTGTAGGAGTCATGTCAAAATGCTGTTATATTTCTGATCTCAGACAACTCAAGAGGCCTAGAAAAAATAAGAGTAGGGAATGTAAATGACAAAAGTCTGATATTATATACTGCATGTAAGATAAACTGAAATGTGATTTGTATAAAAGAATGTGTAGGGTTTTTTTTTTTATCATTAATAAAGCATATCGAATAAAGTGTTGCTCCCGAAAACATGAACTCTATAATTTGCGTTTCCTCTGCATGGCAACATAGCTCTTCAGTTATTATGACCTTGATTGCCATTCAGTAGATAGTGACATTTCATTCATGTAGCAGCCATCTGCTTCTTTGGTCTGCTGGAAAGAAGGTCAGAGAGACAACACTGCCATTAATCACATTTCCGACGGCTTTGGACTCATCAAGCTCGCTTTAAAGGGCACTTCATGTTAGTAAGCTATAGCAAGAGTACACTTAAAACGAACAACATTCGGCTCAATTCTGATTTCTGGATAATGATCCACCTGGTGTGGAAGAGGAGAAAAATCTGAGGATCTTACATCATATTAAAGGTGTTGTTCAGTATACAAAATGAAATTTTCAATGTCAATTTGGCAGATTTGGGGTTCAAGTTTTGATTTAATTTAATTCAGTTCAATTAATTTTTATTTGTATTGTGCTTTTAACAATGAACATTGTCTCAAAGCAGCTTTACACAGATAATGTGGTGATAAAAAATTTATATGTTCTTTATAAGTGTAAGTTTGTCCCTGATGAGCGAGCCGATGGCGACTGTGGCAAGGAAAAACTCCCTGAGATGGCATAAGAAGGAAACCTTGAGAGGAACCAGAGGACTATTTAGATACAAGAGGAATTTGAATTGACACACACTATTACTTGCACAAATAAAGAGCATGCCTAAACATATTGCACCATGTATATATATATATATATATATATATATATATATATATATATATATATATATATATATATATATATGTATATATATATATATATATGAGCGATATAGATATTTCATGCCACGCTTATATAATGCTAATATCTTGGGCAATTATGTGCAATAATAATAATAATAATAATAATAATAATAATAATAATAATTGTTACATGTGCAATAACTTGTATAACTTTTATTGTAGTCTGACTTTTCTGCCATCTGTGTCATTGTTACTACACATTTCATTTCACTATATTTTATTACAATTTCTGATTTTTTTCTTTTACTTTAATCCTACCCTTAATTTTTCTAAAAGCAACGGCAACCCAACAGTTTCCCAATGGGATCAATAAAGTATTCTAATCCTAGACCAATTAACAAGTAAAAAAAAGAAATCCTAAACACTGACGGCCTTCCGGAGAATCAATAAATTAATTATAAAAAAATGCGAAGGAACATTGCATTACCAAAGTCTGTCTACAGAAGGCTGCCATCAAAAGTCAGTGACCAGGTAAATAGGGGATTAGTTATAGAACTAACCAAAAGAACACAGGTAGCTCTAAACATTATTCTACCACCACCATGCTTTACTGTGACAATGCTTTCAATTTCATGAGCAGAGATAATTAGATTCAAGATAGATAGAGTCAAGAGCAGCAGTTACATTTTGTTTGAAAAAATAAATTTCACTGTGCTGTAATGTACATGTGACAAGTATAAAGCACCTTTTGTTCTTTCTTCTTCAGCTGTAGAGGTCTGAAACTTCTTCAGACTTATAACTCTGTTCTTGTCTGTTATTCTTTACTAGAGGCTTACCAGGCTTTTGTGACTCTGGCTACTACTGATCCCTACTGCATGGGGAGTCTAGTGGTGGGCAAGTGCTTGCGAAGGCATGGAACAACTCGAAAACTGGTGGCGATGGTGTCTCCGAACATTAGCACAGAGGCACGGTAAGAGAGTGATTAAAATAAGTCAAGTCAAGAAGTTTTTATTGTCATTTCAACCATATATAGCTGATGCAGTACAGAGTGAAACTAAACAACGTTTCTCCAGAACCTTGGTGCTACATAAAACAACATAAAAACAACATAGAGCGACAAGAACACATATATAAAGACTAAAGTAAGCTGTCCTCGCCACATAAAGTGCATCGTGTGAAACTTGGTGCAAACAGACAACACAAGATAGTGTAGGACAAATACACAAAATACAGCACCACCAGTAAACATACTGTATGTTAAACAGTACAATGTGCAAAAGAAAATAATAAAAATGCCTGCTTAATTAAAATGTAGCATTAAACCTTGCATTGAGTGCATTTTTAACTGGTGCTTGCCAGCTTTAAATCATGCTAAAGTAGACAAATATATGCCATGCAACCCCAGTTTACTAAAAAAATCTAAAAATCTAATTGAGCACCATTCCTGGTTGGAGAACCTTTCAATATTCTACATAAAATATTTAAAAAAGAAGAACCCCTTACAATCAGGTTTTGCACGTAATGCGAGGGAAGGCAGATCATATAAGTGCAGATAATTTTGATGAAATAATAAGAACATAATCAGGATAATGAATGTCAACTATGAAAAACATCATAAAAGACAAAAAGTGCAGCGCATAGTGAGGCAATACACGTGACATAGTTCAGTCAAGTGCAGTGACTTATAAGAACCATAGTTCATGTTCATTACCTGGACATATATCCACATAGACCACAAATGTTTTACAAAGAACCTTCGTCAAATGTTATATGCTTGTATAAGCAGATTCTAGTACTTGTGGATTCTATGAAATATTACTAAGATCCTGTAAAATTTTACACAGCAAGTATCTTCTTGGTTCAAACAAACAAGAAGTTGTCCTCAAGCTACAACTTACCTTCCTCTATGGACATTTCTGTAAAGTTACTATGTGATCAGTGACCTCTGTATAGTCATTCAATGGTCATCTGACATCGGACACATCACACACTGGTATTTGTTCTGGGCTGGTCTCTATTCCCTACATAAAACCTGCCCTTTTAATAGAACATAATATTCTATGTACACACACACACACACACACACACACACACACACACACACACACACACACACACACACCAATATACACTATATTGCCAAAAGTCACCCGGTCATAAGTTTGGTATGTGATTTTTGAGTGAGCATTGCATTCAACATTCGCTCCACTCTTCTAAGAAAGATGTTCCACTAGATTTTAGTGTGCTTATGGATATTTGTTTTCAATCGCCACAAGGGTGTTAGTAAAGTCAGGTACTGATGTAGGGTGAGGAGGTCTGGGGTGCAGTCAGCATTCCAATTCATCCCAAAGGTGTAGGAATGAGATGAGATGAGATCAGATCCACTCAAGATCTTCCTCTCCAAACCATGTAAAGCAGATCTTCATGGCGCTGGCATGTGCATAGGGGCATTGTTCAGCGTTTTTAATTTGCATGCAATGTGAATATCTTGCTGGGTTTAAACAGATGTGCCTTTTATTGTTGTCTAAAAATGGAACTGTCAATTTATTATTTAATATCTGAGTAATGCTTTAGTCTTGAAAACAAGTTCTGGGTGACATTAATCATTCATGCACAGCTGCTCTCTTGTATGTGTGTCCAGTTTGTCTTTGGAAGATGTGTTTGATGAGGTTATTGTGGTGGACATGTTGGACAGCCGGGACAGAGCTCATCTCTTCTGGCTTGGGCGTCCAGATCTGGGAATCACTTTTACCAAGCTTCACTGTTGGACACTTACACAGTACACCAAATGTGTGTTCCTGGATGCTGATACACTTGTGAGTAGTTAGTAGGTAATAACTTTTAATGCATCTGGTAATTGGATTATTGAGTTTTGTGGGACAATAATGGCAAAAAACTCATTTGTTGAAAAACAACAGTTGGTGGATGCCCCTTTTACTGTCCATCTATATAGCAAAACCTGTTCTAAAAAGATATGAAGTATGACATAGGACTCCATAATGAGCATCCACTATTAGAGAAAAATCATATAATCAACACATTCAACATTTGCAATTATCCAAAGAAACGTACAAAAAGGCTGTATGGCATTTGCCCTTATTCAGAGCAACTTATAATTATCTCAATCACACAACTGGGTTAAGGGACTTACCCAGGGCCCCAGAAGTGGCATCTTGGTGTGGATAGGATTTGAACTCACAACCTTCAAATCCAAATTCCAGTGCCTTAACCACTAATCTACCATCTCCTCAAACTAAGAACATCAACAATCAAAAACTATGTAGTTTGAGAATATAGTTTGTAAAAGCAAGATTTTTTTTAAACAGCAGAAGTGCTGAATTAGATACTTTCTAAAAAGTATAGGTTGAGGTGGTCCATGGACTGAGCTACTGGACTATAACTGAGCAGTTAAACTTGGTGGTGCTCGGATTTGAACTCTTTCTGCCTTAACCACTGAGCAAGAACCTCCCAGTCATGTGAAAGTTCTTCCACCACCTAGGTTCCAGAACAAATGTAGCAGGCCTTATTTGTAGCCTAAAACAATGGTTGGACAAGTCAAGCAGTGGTTGAGGATTGGAGAAAGCATGGTGCAGTGGGGGTGCTGTGAGATATTGGGTGCTTTCCATTTGCATTTGTAGGAAAATGTCACTGTTTTAAATCTGATTTGATCTGGTACAGGAAGCCAGTGGAGTGTATTTTTCGACTAAATGGTTTTGAAGAACTTATGACCAATTTTTTTGTATTTCTTTTTTTGTTATCTGCAGGTGTTGTGTAATGTTGATGAGCTGTTTGATCGAGAAGAGCTCTCTGCAGCTCCAGATCCAGGCTGGCCCGACTGCTTCAACTCTGGTGTATTTGTATTCAGACCGTCACTGGAGACCCACTCACGCCTGCTGGAACATGCCAAGATGTGTGGCAGCTTTGATGGTGAGGATGAAGTAGAAACGGAAGGAGTAAAGGAGAAAGAGAATGGGGAATAGGATGATATAGTAAGGAAATATACAATAACCACAGCATATATAACGTTTCTGAATGCGTAATATGTTACTGAACATCCATATAGTCGCAAAGTTATAATATTGTGTTTGTTTGTGTGTTTTAAGGAGGTGATCAGGGGCTTTTAAATACTTTTTTCAGTGACTGGGCAATAAAGGACATCAATAAGCATCTACCGTTTATTTACAACCTCAGCGCCAATGCGATCTACACCTATTTGCCGGCTTTTCACAAGTAGGTATTTAACAGAATAATCAATAAACCGCTTCTGTGGCTGCAGAAGCAAAATATATAGTCATGCTGAAGGATATCTGCAATGTAATCTACTGAATAACTAGGATGTGTGATATCATGGACAAGAATTCTAAAATTTAATTTCCATGTACTGAACTAAAAAAACATGAATACTTATGGAAGTGTCATGTTAATAGGAATAGGTATTTCCTTTCTGTGAAATTGTTTCCAAAGGTAAAATGTTAGTAAAAATTCCTTTAACTTTGTTTGTTTTCCAATGTTTACCTTGTATGCTTTGGGCAGATATGGCCATCAAGCAAAGATTGTGCACTTCCTAGGAAGGTACAAGCCCTGGCATATTCCAAACAAGCAGCAACCACCCACTGACGCTCCTCAATGGGATACCAACAGGAACTTAGACAAATATGTGGACCAGTGGTGGGCGGAGTATTACGGCCACACAAAAATGCATGCAGATGAGCCTCAGGAGCTCCAGGATGTTGAACACACTGAGCAACTGGGCATGTCAGAGGCTGTACCCTGTTCTATACAAGCGCCCACTTCATGGCATGTAAGGCTACATACAATTTTTTTTATGTGTACATGTTATTGTAAGCAAATGTTTTATCAGCAATTGTGGAAAGATGCTTTAGTTTCATAAGTTTAACTGAAATGTTTTTCAAGCAGGCTTTTTTAGTAACAATAAAAAAGAATTGGTGAAAGAGTTTATAACTTTGCTGAAGTGGAGTTATAACATGATTTATGGGGTGGCAAGGGGGTGGCATAAGAATTATAAGGGGTGGCAACACTGAAGCAAGCCTTCTTGCCTGGTTCTTATGGATTCAAGGAATGATATATATATATATATATATATATATATATATATATATATATATATATATATATATATATACACCACATTTTATATATTGGTCTATAAAAATGTAATAAAGACTGATGAGATTGACTTTGCGTAATTTACCTGAACGTGAGATCTGGATTGGACGACACAAATTAAAAGAGATGAGATACAGTATATTTAACTTCTGTTTCTTGAGTTCTAAGGAGTTTCAATACAGATATATAGATACAAAGCCTTAATGTATCAAGTACTGTTTTACTTAAAAAACACAAATACACAGACACCACAACATTTTGGATTCACTAAAACCAAGCAGTTTATAAGAATCGTTTGTTCGGACTACGCTTTAATAAAAACATGAGATATCTTGCCATTATTTGTATTTTTTCTTTTTTTTTTCATCACATTGAAGTTGCTCTAAATCTGTTGAGGAAACTGATTCAATTAATATTTTATACATTGGGATACCAGTGGTGGCCAATGTTTTTATTAGGGTGGCAGTTGCCTCCCCGTGCCACCCCGGTAGATTTGTCCCTGTAACTATGGTAATATAAGTGATGAGAACCAACCTCTTTGCTTGATCTTTGACCACATTAAACAAAACTGTAAATGGACAAATGATGTGATCTAAAGAATAAAAGTGAGAATTGTTGCGATATTTTAGTGAATTCGGAACGAAAAACATCTGGACATGATTTCAAACATTTCCTACTTTTTATTCTTGAATATTTCATATTATATTGATATATTCATCTACATCTAAATATTCATATTGAATATTTTACATCTATATTGCACCGAACGTGCATAATACTATATCCTAAGCTCTGACTAATATAACAGCCCTCTAGAACCTGTTTGTACTCTGCATGCTTATTTGCGCAGCATGCTTTTACATACAGAGCAAGGTTAGAGTCCATTTTCAAAGCATGTGAAGCTAGATAGCTGCTTATTTTCCTGTGGGTTTTTTTTTTTTTGCACTAGAGTTCACAGCCCTCTGTGACATCACCCACCACTCCTCATCCTCACCCTCACAGCCATGAGTTAGTCCCTCAGGCAGAGGAGAGAGAAGAGAAAGAACCTAGTGAATTGCTTACGGAGCTGACGCTGAATGCACCGAGCTCAAGCACATGTCATCAGCTGGAGGACACGGTGAGTGAAGTGATTTTAAGCAGTTTAGCTGTTTACATTTGCATTTATTCAAATGAAATACACTTTTATGCAAACTGGAGTGAGGATCCAACTTGTGAGCAGGTAACAGTGTTTCTCAACGACCAAAGAATAGCACATCTGTTCTCTGTCTGTTTTTAAATTTAAGCACACAACTGCTGGCTATCATAGATTGGAAATTAGATACCACTGATTCCTGGAATGGTGAAACTTATGGTTAAAATATTAAGTTACTCTTCAGAAGGTCAGAAATTCAAGCTACAGCAATGCCAAACTGCCAGTGTCTGGCTCTTGAGCAAGGCTCTTAACCCTACCTGTTAATACAGTAAGATAACTATATTGGCTGTTCCTGAGAACTAACCCCAAATTCCCATCTAGCTGGGAAATTCTAATAAAATGATCACCGAATAAGTAATAAAATAAGCATTTATTCATTTTGTACAATATTGACAAGGCAATTTGCAGAGGTGGAAAGAGTTATAAAATATCCTACTCAAATAAAAGTACTGTTAAATCAATGAAATTTGACTTAAGTGCAAGTACAGTTACCAGTCTAAAAATAACTCAAAATAAAAAGTATAAAAAAAATGTAAAATTTACCGAGTGACTTTTTTTTAACAGAAGGGGTCGGGTGGGAGATTAAAATTTTTTTCAAAAAGGACAAGGGGATATAAATTTCAAAGTAATTTTTGATGGAAGGAACACTAATTAAAATGTGATGACAAAAATAAATAAAAATAAAATAAAATATGTGTTAATAACGCATTAATGCAAATACAAGAGCCCTCGTTTTAATAACGTGCGATTAATGCAGCGCGCATTTCTGTTTGACTATATAAATAAATAAAAGAGGCCTAATTAAATCCTTCATCGCAACACATTTATTCACAACATCCTTTTTTTTACTCCGATATATATAAAAAAAAAAAACATTTGTTTTACTGATGCGCCAAGTCTTTAAACAAAAAACAAAAACTGCTATGATACGCACATCCGGCAATTAAAACCCTCCGTGTGGAAACATAGCAATAGTTCCTTTTGATTACATAATTTAAAACACCAGAATTACTTTAAAACATTTACAAAAATATTTTGTCTTCATGCTCTCTGTTGAGTCTGGTTTCACTAATAATAAACATGGTCCATGACCAATATGAAAAAACTTGAAAAGTATTAATTTAAGGTGCGATAAAAATGTGCGATTAAGTTGCAATTAATTAAGAGTTAACTCAATACAATCATGCGCTTAATTATTTGAATCGATTGACAGCGCTGATAAAAACACTACAGTCCATCTCCTGTTATGTCATTAAAACATAAAAGATTTCAAACTACTTAAAAAAAATAAAAAGAGTTCACAAAAAAAACCTACTCAATTACTGTAATGAGTAATTACATGTGTATTTTACCATAAAACCGATCAGGTTTAGTATCCTAGTAAACGTAACTGCATCTGCACACACTCTCTCCCCTCCATACACTTATATAGAAAATCCATCAAAACATTTGGAGGATGACTCAAGGGTGCGAATGGAACTCATCAGCCAGAGCCATAATGGGTTTGCTTTGTTCGAAAGACTCTTCAGCAACAATATTAGCTCCGCAATGACCCCCAGGCTGTGACACACTGTGACAAATGAAGTCGCAGAGGCTGCATCGCTCTCCTCTGCTAAAAGGAATTGTAATTTTTCATTTTCTGTTAACTGGAGGACATGCGGCATCGGGGCTGTAATTTTATCAAAGAACATCTCCCTCAAACACTTTTTATTTTATAGTGAAGATAAAGATGAAATTCTCTCTGGTCACATGTGACCAAATAAAACCTGCACTCACTTCAGTAACACCTTCTTATTTGGTGATTACCAGGTTTATATAAATACACAATTGGCAAAAGTTTTCAGACACCTGGTCATAAATATGGTATGTGCTGGTGCTGATGCAGGGGAGTTGAGGAGGCCTGGGGTGCAGTCAGAGTTCCTATTCTTTCTAAAAGGGTTGAGTTCAGTCCTCTTTGGCAGGAGATCTTCCACTGCTTTGTGCACGTGGGGTATTGTCATGCTGGAACTTGTTTGAGTCTCCTAGTTAAAGTGAGGAGAATATTTTATGCTACCAAATACATCCAAAGACACCAGATACAAATGTGTGCCTTCAGCTTCGTGGTAACAGTTTGGGAAAGAATAATATGTGGCTGGGAAAGTCAAATGTCCCAATACTTTTGTCTATATAGTGTATTTTAGAATAAAACCACATCCGATAAGAGTTTATTCCTCTTATATCACCGGAATTTGCCCTTTGCTATTATTTGCTGATAGAGATCAATGAATGTACACTTTTTGACCAATCGGAATTGAGAATTTAACCGCAATGAATGCAGGTATTAACAAACTGAATTATAAACTATTTTATTAGTCACCAAATACATAAAAGGATGTGTAATAATATTAGGACTATAATTTTTTAATTAAATATTTAAAATATTTAAAATATTTCTGTTATCAGAGTTTTGCTAAATTCCAGTTTAATATTTAATTTCAGATTTTCTTTTCATGATTGATGCTGTAGCTTTAAAGAAACTTCGGGAACTATTAGAAAAGCTCAATCTGTCTCTCTCTTTCTCTCTTTTTCTGACTCATAATAAATTGACTCCATCATGAAAACCAGCAGTAAACCCTTAGGCATTCTTCAACTGGTGAGGAATTTAGCCATGTCTTGTGAAAACCCTTTAAATACACACCAAGTTAAAAAACTGAACTGATGTCTAGATCCATTGTCAAGCTTTAATTCAAAAACTGTGGAAGTGTTAGGTGAACCAATCTACATTTCTGAAGCACAAAGTAATTTATTGGTAAACAGCCATGCAAATTTCCATTTCAGATTTCAATCATTCCCATTCAGTGCATTTCTAATTTGTCACTGTTACTCGTTTTCTCAGTGTCTTAAACCTGACGACTTATCCAAAGCCGAGGCTGAGATTTTGGAACAGTCCCAGTTTCAGGAACCACCGGTTGAACAAAAACAGGAAGAAGTCATCTCAGGAGTAGAATCAGTTCTCTCAGAGGCTGCATCAAACACTGTAGGTTTTAGAGTTTGTTTTATTTGTTGTTGTTTTTTTATGTGTGATGGAAAGTGGATGAATTTATTGATTTCTTATTTTTAGATATACATAAGCAAATTGTTCCAATGGAACACCAAAACCTCTAAAGATTTTCCTTGCTCTTTTAAAAACTCTAAAACTATGAATCCAGATGTACTCAAAAACGATTCACTAGTGCCATCTGTTGGTAAAAACCGGTAGTGCGTGACTTCGAGTCTGTTTTGCCAGCACAAAAACAAGATATTTGCAGAATCAATAGAAATAGCTTTATTACCAAGTATGCTTACACACACAAGGAGTTTGACTTGGGGTGAGGAGCTTCCAGTGCAGGAGAAGTACAGACATAATGTAACAGAATTGTAAACCAGATAGTTTACAATAATGCAATATATACAGAGTAAAAATGTTGTTAAATACAGATGTTATTTACAAGTGTTCAGTTTACACATGGACCATTTGGATTCTATGTACAAATGTGTCAGTTATGATGGACAGTGTGTAGTTATGAATATTTTAATTGTTTATGCCGAGTATAGTCTGCAGGAAAAAAACTGTTTTTGTGCCTGGCTGTTCTGGTGGACGGTGTTCTGTAGCGCCAACTAGAAGGCAACAGTTTGAAGAGAGAGTGGGCTGGGTGTGTGGGGTCCAAAGTGATTTTCTTAGCCGCTGTTGCGTCTTGTCTGATTTGGTAGATATTTTCTGTGAATGTGTGCATACAGTCTGGTTCCATCTTAAAAATAAGCATTACCAACATAAATCATTGTGCACACTTTGCTAGTATTAAAAGTATGAATAATTTAACATCAGTTTGTTCAAAGAAACATTAACCATCACTATTAATAAAGTCCTCTGTAAGGACTACAGCAGATTAGCTAGGAAGTAAAAGAAAAAAAAAAAAGGTGAAACAACCAGTAAAATGAAATAATGTTCGATTTTTATCATGCCCAAACAAAAGATTACTTCTTGGAAAGGTTTCCAGTGCGATCTACGATGCCTGTGGTGTCTGATCAGGGGGAAAATCACAGCACACAGAATGGTGCATATGTTCTTCTTCAGTTTAATGCAGACAACAGACAAGTATATATACACACTGAAAAAACCTGAGCTAAAACTGTTTCTGATTGGGTACGAAGACATAGTAACCAGAGATGTGTAAAACCAGACAACGACATTCCGTGTACCGTACATACTCACATCATAAAGATCCTATAGACACTGAACAAACAACATAGGAATGTGTTTAGAGAACCAGTGTGAGGTTCATCTTAACACTAACAAATAATGAGAATTTTATAAACCATAAAGTCTAATCTAATCTAACTGCCATGATTAAATAAACAAGCTGTTGAGATGGAATTAATAAGGAAAATTAGCATGTTTTACATGTAGTATGTGTTAGTTATTGTGATATAAATGCAAATGTAGAATGAATTCTTATTCAGGTTCAACGTTAAATCACATTTAAACCAGAGCTCACAGAATGCTAGCTGTCACGCTGGGATATGGAAAAGAAAAGAATGACTGAATAACTGATGAATAAAGGCTTCTTTTATTTAGTACAATAGTGTTAAGGCAGTTAGTAACCTATTTAGAATTAGGCCAATTATTAAATTCAATTCAATTAATTTTTTTTTAATTTCTATGACAACGGATCTCCTGAGCTACTCATAAATGAGCTCAAAATCTGTGATTATAAATTCAACCCTCTCAAATTTCTCAATGATGGAGAAGCAGCATATGTAGAATGTTATTGAGTATTGATTAAAAGGTTGTTTATCCTTAAAGTCCAATGTCCGTACTCTTCAAGAAGTGGGACCAACTGGAGCTAATACATCTCCAGATGGCTCAGGATCTTCACAGCATCAGCATTATTATTGAAAGTTAATAAAAGTATAAATTATGGCCAAAATAAACACGTGTTTGTGTTCAGTTAATAGGCACAGATATTTTGTATACGATTATAGTTGATGCAAAGTGACTTACATTAGCTCGCTTCATTACATGCTTTGCATTACCTGGGTTTGTAAAGTATATTATCATTTTAATTGCACTGGAATCCCAAATGTTCAGTACCCCATTGCGTCTGATTATCAAGAACAGCATTCTACGTGGGGGTGTTTTTTTTGTTGTTTTTTTTATGCCTACGGCTGCCTGTAGATTAGCTATTTTAAAACCAGTACTCACAAAATGCTAGCGGTCAAGCTGCTAACTAACTAAACTAGTGACAGCAGCTAATGATGATATTGATCACTCAATAACTAATTCACACCGGCTTTGTAGCAGATACTTCATGAAATATATGCATGCAATGAAAGAAAAATATAACTGGTGGTTCATACGGTGAAGATTTAGCGAAGGCGATTCAAGTGTCACAACCTTATATGAGCTGCAACTAATTCTTTTATTTTATATTGAAAAACGTTTAGGAGAGCATTGCTCAGTATCAAGAAATAGGTTGATTTTATATGAATAAAAAACTAAAGCTAGACACACACACAAAAGCAACGATAACGAAGTGGTAAAACACAGCACAAGTGCCGGGGCTGATAAAAATGGTTGTTTAGCGCCCCCTTTGGTGTGATCATGACAATAACAGAACACTAACTGGCTGTTGTGGAAGGCATATGAACAAATATTAAAATAACAAAATGAAAAACAAGCTTAACAAGTTTAATCCATTCATTAATGACATATTGCTACAGTGATAAAAATGAAATAAAACAAGCATGGCCATGCATTTAATAAAAATAAAAAAAATATCATATTTGTGTTTCAATAAGTCAATCAATAAGTCAAACTTAATACCTTTATTATGATGCCACAGCTGTAGAAACCATTAATATGATAATAGTCATGGACAGGAATCTCATACAGTGAGAACGAATGGTATTACTAAAGCAAGAATCCCAGTGAACACAGTTCAACAAGTCTCCTTTCACTGTAGCCACAACTGCACCACCTGCATACATCATCTCTAGCAGAAACATCGATATTAACCTCATAAAATGCCCCTGGGTTTTCCCTGCATTTTTGCATTTCTTATGTGCACATATTTTTCCTGAGGATTTGAAATAAAGGCAAATTGTTCATGCCAAAAAAAAAAAAAAAACTGTTTTAAACTGTTTTGTCCGACCTTTTCTCACGATGTCCAGCTTTTCTTGAAAAGTCTGTCTTGTAAATGTCTTGTAAGTTCAACCAAATCAATTTCTTCCCCTCTGTCAGCCATTATGGATTGAAAAAAAAACAGCTAATAAATCCATATGAATATATTTGAGCTTGTGCAGTTTGCTACAGATGCAGTTTGCAAACTCTGACCATCCAAGGACATGAAAATGCAGATTTGATCGGATGCCAGCTAGGGGGCCAAATCTGATTGGTTAAAGCAACTGCTTCGAGCAAAATGTATTTTATGATACAAAAAAACCCCAAACAAACAAAATTAAACCCCACAGTGCTGATGACTAAGGACTTTATAACAAACAGATACCTTTGACCCTGGCAACATGTGATGTGGTGGCTGTAATCTGATTGGATAGAAACTCGAATCTGGATATACTGTAGAGGCAGTGCACCTAAAAGAAACGCTATGAAATGAAGAGAATGGAGAGAATGTACTATTGGGAAGTTGAATACATAATGATGGACAAAATTAAATGAAAACACAAGTCCTGATAGAGTTTAGGCCAGCAGAGGAGGTACTAAAACAAGACTAAAATGAAATATGGATTAGATTTTTACTTTGTGATAAACCAGTGTCCATTTGTAGTGCAAGCTTACATTTGTATTCACAATACTTACTCAACAATGCTCTAAATCATGTTGTATCTTGTATGTATCACCTTTAATTAAAGCACTTTTATATTTGCTTTTTCCAGGAAGTTTCAAATGCAAATTTGGAGCATCGAAAGAGATGGGAAGAGGGCCGTATTGATTACCTGGGCAAGGATGCCTTTGAAAACATCCGGATGAAGCTCGACCAGTTTCTTGATTAACATCCCGTTTTGTGTGTGTGAGTGAATAAATAGCAGACATTCATCTGGATTGCATCCATTATCGTGTCTACCTTTATTGTGTCCACTAATCAAAGGGGCTCCTGAGTGGTAGAACAAAAATGCATTTGCGTTGTAGTCAGCAGGTCGTGAGTGTGAATCTCATTAGTGTCACTACCATGCGTGACCTGGGAGTCCAAAGAGCTCTCTTTCTCCTCTGTCAGTCAAAGTGGCACTAGACAATCAATGGTGTTTGAGATCTCATTATTGCAGAAGAGGGTAGATATCACTTTTCGAACTATGGAGCCTTGTGAAACAGTATTGGGTAGCAGTTAGAAAGGATAGAAAAATTATAAAAATAACTGCTTAACTCTCAGCTAGCTATCAAGCTATAAGATTGTAATTGGCAGATGACTAAAGTGTGGAGGGTCCTGTTAGTGTAAAAGATACAGATGAAACAAAGATCACAAACATTTGTTTTTATTCACCGGTTTCTTGTTTTAATTTTTAAAATGTAAATGATTTAATGTTAATCCAGTGTTTTGCAGATCAGAATTAATAAAACACAGTATGCTTGGTTTGAATTTATTGTTTAAGTTTTGATGAGGACCACAGATTTGGTGCTTGTAATTAAGTGGTTAGTATCACATGACCCGTTCAAATTATATTCAACAATATTCAAAATATTAAATATTACACTGCAATTATACATACATACATACATGTATCTATGTATGTATCTGTCTGTATGTATGTATGTTTGTATATATATACTTTTTTTTTTATTATTAAGCACTGCTTATTTTGACCTTGGTGCTACACTAGGGGGTGCCCTTCCTGCAAATTCTGTAAAATGTTTAAGCTCTCCAGACATATTTTAGCAATTTAGATTGTAGCTTATTAGGAGTTGTATTAAACCCATTTCGAATAAACAGTAATGCTGCTGTTTACCTGTGCATGCCAGTTGTTTGCTTGTAATGGCAGCCATATCCTCATCCTGTAGAACAGCACACTCATTCGTCTCCCTGTAGAGAACGCTGCAAACTTTAACAGATGTTACCTACAAACATCCTGATTCATCTCTGATTTGCTCGAAGATTGAGGCATATTTTTGGCCATTTGTACAGTATGTGTTTTGGTTTCAGATAGCATTAAATAATAGAAATACAACTAAGTATTTTTTTTTTATAGGTGGCAGTCATTTTGCAATGAAATAAACACAGTAGTTAGACTAGTATGGATGTGTTGCACAGTGAGACAGTTGCTGAGTGTATGGTTTTGAGATGCTGTTTTTCCCTACTGTTAAAAGAAGGAATAAAAAATACGATAAATGTGTTCTATGTTATTTTGACACATTCTCTAGTTCTATTCTCCAGTATTCATTTTTTTTTTTTTTTTATAAAAAATTATTTACCCAAATACATTACAGTTTTTTTAGCACGAACAATGGATATACAACATCTTCACCTGCCTGTTCAAATGGCAGGTTTCTGTTATATAAAATGTACACCAATAATTCAAAGAGGAACTTTTAAATTCACTAAATTATTTTAGGAAAAAAACAGTACATTAAAGCAGAAAAAAAGGAAAAAAAAACATTCCCAATAACTCAGCTGCTTAAATCTGCACACCCTTTTATAACTGAGGATGTGGTTGTGTTCAGAATGAACCAATCACCTTTAATCACATGCCCAAAAGTACTTCTCATACAGCTGCCATCAATGAGATTATTCTGATTAACCCCAAATAAAGATCAGATGCTCCGCAAAGATTTTCTTCTCATCTTCTGGTATTTTTTGATTTCCGACTGCTATGGTCTGCAAAGAGCTTACAAAGCATGCATGGCACCTTACTTGTTGAGAGCAACAGATCAGGATAGGGGTAATAAAAGAATGTCTCGAACATTAGACGTATCTGTCATGTCAGTGATGGAAACAGCATTGAACTCCAATGCCCAGATTACACTGAGGTGTAACACATGGCCCACCAAAGACTTACAGCCACTGCGGACACACTCTTGTTCACGTTCACTACTGATTGCACACGCCTGGACTCAATTTGTTGCACATCCACACAAGCATCCCGACTTCACACTCACTTTATGAAGTCTGCTCTGTGTTGTTTGATACCGGTCGTTCGATTGCTTTTCTGGTTCTGGATCTCATTTTCTGGTTTCCTCCACCTTCATCTGCATCAGTCTATATTGTTTGTGAATCTTGGACACCATGAAGGTTAACAAATAGGAAAAAATGCAGCACCACACTGACATCACTGACATGAACAGAAAAACAAAAACTAACCAGGAAGGCTGCCAAGAGAACTACAACAACATTAAAGGAGTCGCAGAAATTCCTGACAAGTACTTTTTACTCTTTGCTCGTATTATTCACATGTCCAGGCTATGGGATATAGACAGATGTCCTTTCTCACAAAAAAACATTCTCACATTCAAGCATGACTGAATCACCCCGAATCACCCTGAATCATGCCAATACATGCATGTCACTTCATCATTTCAAAAGGTATGTTTGGTGCAAAAAAACAAAAAAAAAAACAAAGACCCCGTTAGAAATTAGGTCTGTTTTTCTTCAGCCAGGACTGGAGCTTTTATCAAGGTAGATTTTAAGCAATAGCTACAAATACCAGCCATTTTTTTAGCCAAACCTTCAGGTGCCTGCTAATAAGCAGAAGCTGGTAAGGAATCTTACATTTTAGAATACAAATGATCCAAAGCAAACATTCAAATCAACACAACAATGCACATCAGCGTTTTTGACCGGATCCCAATCCTGAATCAAACAAAATGTTTGATATGAAAATATTCCTAAAATCCAAATGTGTTCTATAAACTGTTGATTTAGGGGTGTGCACTTATGCAACTAGGTTATTGTTTTTTGTTTTTTTCTTATTTTTCCTCCTATTTGTTTTCTAATATTTTCCTCTTAAGTATTCTCCTTTAAATTTTTTACATAGCGGGTAAAGAAGGTTTATTTTATATCTATTGTACATCATTTAATGATAATAATTATCAGATTATATTTTAGATGCTTTATGATAGTTTTATTATAGGATATAATTATTAATTTTTATATTAAGCATATAATTATTTAACATTAGTCTCCAGTGTCCACTGTTTCTGGTTTACATTTTGTATTTATTTTGTTAAAAAAGAATGACCTTTAATAAATTTAAAATCCTTATTATTGGCTAATTACAGTATAAAAGAGTTAAATACTTTCTATATTTCGCTACATAACAATATAATTGAATAATATCTTATATAAAATAATCAATCTTGGGGTTGTAACAGTAACTCACATCACCCAGTTCTATAACAGCATGTTTTAAAAAAAATATATTTTATTGAACTCATTGTTCCAGGATATTATATTAATACCCGTGAGTAATCCCATAATTTTGACCTTATAACTACTTTCAACTTACATAAAGGGATATTATGCTAAAAGGACAAAATCCCGAAACAGCAACTAATAACATGTTATAAATGAAATAATGTGAAATAAAGTGGATTTCTGACCTGAAATGTCATTTTCAGCATGAACATGTGTAAGTACCTGCCAATTTTCACAGAACGATCTGATATTTGTGCTGTTTATCAGGTTTATTCATAAATCTCCACCGACAAAGTAAATATTTCCATTCGGTTGGACTCTGCAATCAAAGCATAGGAAGCAGCACAAGTCATCATCATTTATGTCGGTTGTGGTTTGTTTGTGGAGACAATAAACTGAACCTGTTTGTTCCTGTTATAAATATTTAGGCTGAATCATCAATATTATTCAACGAATTTTACTCAATTTCTCAAGTCTTTCACATGCAAAGCTATGATCCACTGATAAGACCCTTGTACTTATACATTATACATTATACATGCTCGGTCTGCTACGCTAAGATCATAGATTTGTGTGCTTTGAAAACTAGCTGTCTGGGGAAAATAAACAGAAACACTGAAGAGGACAGCAGATGTCAACTGGGAAAAGAGTGTCCTGGGAATTTAACATCTGTCCTGCATGCTCTTTCGCCTTCCATCTTCTGTACATTTACATACAAATGTTCTGCTTTTTCTTCTTCTTGCTGTTGTTGTTATTCAGCTTAAATTCTCTGTATTGTTTTTGGACCATAAACTCATGCAAGACATTCTTCTTCTATAAACCTGCATAGTCAAGCCCATAGTTATTGGCACGTTTTATGTGTATTTTTGTAATAAATATAAATTAATTAAATGCAATAAGTGAAATTTTACGTTTCATTTGGTTTTACCCAATAACAGGTGAAACTTTATTAAAAGCTTAAAATTAACATATTTAATAAAAAAAATGTTCATTCGAGTGAAAAAGTTAAAACCTTGAACAAAATATATAAAGCTTGCAATTGTTTCTTTTAATCTAGTCTTGGGAAGAAGTGAACAGTAGCAGTTATTTTATATATTTTATTATATTTATACATACACACACACACACACACACACACACACACACACACATATATATATATATATATATATATATATATATATATATATATATATATATATATATATATATATATATATATATTTGTGTGGACAAACATAGCTTTGAGCTTTGTGGACTAGCCTGCTGGGCCACCAGTGTCAGTGGGTTTTTGGTCATCAGCTCCCACGCAGCCTAAAATACCTCCACATGGCCGAAGTCAACATCCATACTATGCACAATGAATGACCCAAACCTAAATTCTGATGAAAACACATATGTGTCGTAAGGCATTTACAGCCTATAAAAAGATTGAAAATGGACCTTCACACTAGGACGTCACCAAATGAGTCCAAATGTTGCTTACTTTGAAGGATGAAGCTGGTGAATTCAGTAATGAGGTGATAAAATTGAAACCACTCTGGAAAAAGTCACTATGGAAGCAAATCCCTCACCATTTGCACACTGCTGACTCAGCCCGGCAACTCCTAACATTTGGATGCTCAAACCAAATAAAAGCCAAGTGGTCTGCTAGCACATGTGAAAATGTTGGTAGTTCACATCCACAAGTATACCATCTGCTAATTACCAGTGTTTACAAAATATACAATTAAATTTTCCTTCATATTAAGTCATCTCTTTAATTATGATTGAAACTGCTGCATATTGCATTCTAATTAAGCTGTATTTTCATGTCTAACGCTCATCGCTAGTAAAGAATGCGAACATATAGGAAGCCATCTTGACAACTTGGGTAGCTGCAGGTCTTTCAGCACAATTAATGCATGTGAGACATTGCATTAATAGCTTACACTGAGTTGTCAGTTTATAGGAATAGGCTCTTCTAACCTTCTAACTTTACCTTACATTTATAGCATTTGGCAGATTCATATTCACAGCAACTTACATTTATCTCATTTATACAATTGAGTAGGGGTTAAGGGTCTTGCTCAGGGGTCCAGGTGTGGCAGTTGGTGTGACTGGAATTTGATTTTTGATATTTATTTATGTAATCCAGGACCTTTGTGGTTAAAAAAAAAAGTAATAAAACTCAAATATATATGTACCAGTAAGCACCCCCTGCCTTGCCGCCAGCTGTGCCCTCGCCAATTTAAATTATTTACCTGTTTTTCTGCTGGTGTTTAATATACAGTATATGTTTAAATACTTCAATTTAGGCAATTTTGCTATGATTATTAAATGTTTAACCTTTTTTATGAAAGGTTGCAAATGATTTGTATGGTGTGGGAGTAGACTACTGTGGTGAGAGGGCAGGGCCATTGGGGGTGTGGGTGTCTTTGACAGTAGGAATCTTGCCGAAGGTGCCAAAAAGGCTAGAAACCGCCAATGCTGACATTGTTTCCTTTTATTACAAAAAAAAAAGTAAAAAGTGATGTGGCAAAACCAGATGTTAGAAATGTTCACTGGCATCAAGAACCTTTTGCCATTTGTGTGTTCTGGGATTTCTAAGGGAAACTCTTACAGAGACACAAAATACGTTTTGCAAAGCACATTGGAAATTTGGCTCCCTCAGTCCTTCCATTGCATTGCTGAAGTGTTATGGCTATGCCTTGTACTAATCCTATTGGCCCTAGGTCTAGGATGGCACCAAACATGACAGTGCATGTTGAGCCTATACAAACTGGGATTAGTACTTTTTTCTCCATGTCCACTTGCTGAATCACATTTCCATTAGCATTCAGTTAACTCTTATTTCACAAAGGTTTATAAGTTTATAAGGTACAACTCTACATTTATGGTATTTTGGCAGGCCCAATCCAGAGTGACTTACAACTGGGCAACTGAGGGTTAAAAACCTTGCTCAAGTGCTCAGCAGTGACATCTTGGTGGTCCCACTGCCAAATCAGGCCTGAGGTCTACTATAAGTGACAATAAATTATGCTATGGGAATTAATTAAAATATCTATCTTCATTTTCTCTTAAATTCTTGCATTTCTATTTCTTATGCAGTACCAAGATACAAATATTTGAGAATCATTACGTGAAATGATTTAAATGTATTTCTCTGCTGAAAGAGATACGAAGGAGCTAAATCTTTAGTATTATTTCTGTTACATAATATTAGTTTGACCCTTTTTATTTACAACAATGAAATAGTATCTAATCTAGAAAGGAGACTGAGGCTGCTAGCTTTAAACATTGAGGAAATACAATTACTCTATGACCACTTTGTCACAATTCTGGCAGGTCAAAATTTGCAGGTGTGCCCAAGATTCAACAGTCCAGCTCTTGATTGTCTAGGACCAAATCCAATTCAGAAAAAATTAAGCTTTCTTTCACTTTTTGTTGCTGCCTCCAGTTGGAAAAAATCTGTCCTGTGGATGCTCGCACTTTTCAATTTATAGCCTTTCAGCTTTGAGTCTTGGAAAAATGATTACCCACGCTTTAAGCACCATTAACCAGAAGTTTGGGGAAAGGAAGGGAGTAGGCAAAGTGAACAAAGATTCACTTTATGTGGATTGGAATTAAGCCATGCTATTCATTTGAACAAAGCTCAGATTAGCAACAAACAGCAATCACACAATATGGCCATATGTTAGTTTTGAATGTTTCATTGTCCACCCTTTGTTTTTATGCTAACTATTGGGATTTATCCCAAGTCAGGGTTTCATTCGGTCTCAAGAATGTTCAGTGGGTGTTAGGGCTCTGTGGAGTTCAGGGTTTTGAACAGGCCACTCGAATTTTTTTACACTAAACCTGGCAAACCATGTCTTTCTGTTGCTCAGTTTTAAGTAGAGATAAATTGTCAAGCTTTGGGCCTCTTAGTTCCAATGAAGGGAAATTGTAATGTTACAGCAGACAAAGACATGCAATATAATTATTTGCTTACAAAATTGTTTGGGGACCATATTTGGGTGTAAATGTCAAGGGGCCAAAATACAAGGGTGTAATGTCTTATTTACACATTAGAGGTAATAAACTGTTATAATTATTTATTCATATGAAAGTGCAAAGTTTTCTGAATAAATGAGCTTTAAATTTAGCAAAAAAAGTGTTTGATTTTGTTTACAGATGGTAAATCAGTATTGACTATTTTAAGGAACTATGGAATTTGGAAACCATCCTCCAACAAACTACAATTTTATTCCTAATATATATTCTTAAATAACATTCTTAAAAATGTAGAATACAAAATTGTGTAAAAGCAAATTCATTTGTTCAAAGAAGCATTAAGGAAACTACATAAATGCCTGACTTAAGTAATTTAAGTTAACTTCCTTATTCACTAGTTTATTCTTTTGTTGTAGAATTGCCACTTGGCTGTTCTCATTTGACACTATAGAGGTTTGTTATGGTTGGTTTCAAGAAAACTTTAAAATAAGTTGTTTAAAATGGTCTTTATTACAGATATCCAAAATAAAATTAAATCTCAGTACAAGTCTTTGAAGGACAAATAAGTTAAAGCAACATCATAGAAAAAAAAAAAACATGTGCCTTTCTTTGGTCAGTTTTACAAAGATGCTGTCAGTATACATATACAATTTTATTCAATTGGCCAACTGGGTGCAACATACAAGTTTAGACAATTTTCACCTTTGAAAAGATTTCTGTTTATAATCTAAAAGGAAGCTCTATAAAACATATTTTTATATATAAAAATGTTATAAGAAAAAGAATTTCTCATCCAAATCCTTTGTTCAGTTCTTTGTGGACACATATCTAGCCCATGTACTTTAACTAAGCCCAAATGAGGAGTTTTACTGTTTTTTTTACTAAACATAGTGCTCTCCATGGTTAGGGTTTGAATTTCTCCCAGTCAGTCATCAAGGTGTCCAACAGCAAATATTTAAAAGAAATTGGAAAAAAAGTATACCTTTATAGGTTTGAGTGTAGGAAAATAAGAATGACTAATGTGTTTAAAAAAAATAAAAAAATTGAAAGTTTTTTTAATTTCCAATTTAAAATTCAAAACATTAGTTAATGTAGCTGTCTGGTTCAATATCCCTGAATGATTCATATTATTTTCATACTGGAGACGTCAGTAATAACCTCAGATTATTTTTTTTTTAAAGATTAAATAAAAAAATATATAGGCCTTATATATACAGTTTGACATAAATTGCCCCTGGCTAAAACCATGAAAAAGGGGTTTCAGTATTTACAAAAAAACCTACACTGAATTGTCAGATTAGTAGCTACTGGGTATTTGGTATGAATGGGATAAGTAGCACAACTCCCTAAATGTTAGCAATAATTGATGCGATAGAAATAACCGACTGACAAAGTGATGACAAGGATTCCACCAACACAGCAGAACATGTCCTGGATTGATAGTAAGTCATGTACACATTGAAAAAATAGCTAGACTAAAGCTATGGATTAGGTGAACCTGACAGATCATTGGGCACGTTTTATATTTATTGCTTCTCAGTACACATGAAGGTATGTACCCTTTGAATCAACCCCAATTACATTTCTAGCTGTGCATCTGTAAAAACCTGTGTCTTTTGGCGTGGGGTTCTGGATTATAAGGAAGCCCTGAGGGTGTATGTACTTGTTTCCAAACAGGCGTGGCTGAGTGCTGACAATTAACCGCGTTCTATCTGGAGTCTCCCATGCCACTTCTGCCTTGGGAATACCACTAGCTATACAATTCAGTTGAACTGCAACTCCTTTTCTGGCATAGGTGGTAGGAGGCGGCCCACTGGAGATTCTTGGTGAATATGCAATTATAGTCACTGGGATTGTTAGCAAGGAGCTTCCATATTCGTTTGCAGCACGGCAAGTGTAAGAGCCCCGGTCGTACACAGAAGCCTGCTGGATCGAAAGAGTACCATTTGGTAGAACAGCATAACGACCTGCCCGTTGAGCTTGGTTCAGAACAACTCCACTTGGCAAAGTCCATGTAAGACGAACTGAGTCACTAGTAGAGAGACAGTGCAACTGCAGGCTTTCACCATTTATGACACTTACAGGTGAGTTGTACCTGTTATTAATCTCTGGTTTCCGCCCTTGAGTCAGCACCACAGTCCTTTCAACCAGTCCACCAGCATTGCGCCCCAAGCATCGATATGTTCCTGCTTCTGACACAGCCGGGTTAGAAATGACCAAAGTCCCATCAGAACTGTGAAAGAACTTGCTAAATTGGGAGCCGCTCATTATTGAAGAACCACTAGGAAGAACCCAGGTCAACTGTGGTGCTGGGGAACCTTCGACCGAACAATTTAACATCATTGTCCTGCCAACGGTTAGAGACAGAGATTCCGTTTTAGGACTGTTGAGTCTTGGTTTCTCTGTAAAGTCCATCACATCGAGTTGTACCATAAGCCTAGCTTCTCCACCTTCGTTACGTGCAATACAGGTTAGTTTAGCTGTGTCTGTTACCTTTAATGAATGAATATCAAGAGTGCCATTCCTATGGACTGTCATTCGGCTACCATAATAAGGTGCTGGCAGTATGATATTCTTTGGGAAAACCCATAGCACATGAGGAACTGGAGTGCCAGAAGCCTCACAGTGGATCAGTTTCCTTTGATTCTTCATTGCAGAAACTTTCAAAGAGTTTATAGAGCCTCTTAGTCCATTAATAGCAGGAGGTGATACCAGGATCTCCAGCCTGGCCACTTTACGATCTTGCCCTGCACTGTTCCTAGCTAAACATGTGTAGTTCCCCCCATCAAAGCGCTGCACTTTATGAATGACCAGTGTTCCATCATTATGGATTAAGTACTTATCGGAAGCAGAAGGAATTGCTTTATTTGTTGGAGAAAACCACAATATGTAAGGGTTGGGATCTCCTTTGGCAGCACATTTCAGTGAGGCTGAATCTCCATACATGACCCTGATTACCTCAAAGGTCTTGTTTCTGATCACAGGTACATCTGCCACCACCTTGACATATACTTTCATCTCATCCTTGCCAATCTGGTTCTCAGCATAACATGTATAATCACCTTCCTCATGCACCCCCACATCATTGAAGAATAAAGTGCCGTTGTCAAAAACCACATATCTACTACTTGGACCACCATTGCTGCTGCCAGATTTCCTAATGCTGTTTACCATAGTGCCATCAGGCAGAGCCCACTGGATCTTCGGGTTTGGCAGACCTGACGCAACACAGTCGACTTTCAAATCACCTCCATACATAACCTTCTGGTTGATCTGTGTCTTCTGCTCAATCTTGGCTGGCTTTGTCATGACCCTGACTTTAAGGGGTACGTAGTCATCTCCCATTTTATTATGTGCAGCACAAAGATAGTCGCCTTCGTCTTTCTCTGTCATGGAGTGGACAGACAGTGACCCATTGGCAAACACCTTGATTCGAGGATCGTAACTGGAAACAAAAAATTTTGACAAATGGGTAAACTGTGTAAAGTAACATGAAGTTCCTTCACCATTACACCGACTTAGTTAATTAAGTAAACAGCATTTAATAGCAACAGCTTTTCTCAGGCAGAGTCACACAATAAATCTGACATATGCAACCAGTTAACAGATCAAATATTCACATACATTTCCCCCTGATCTCCCAGATGAAGGTTAGTTTTAAAGTAACCAACAGTTCAATGTTTAAAAGTTTGTGAATGACTCATAACTGTATCTTAATTTAGTAACTTGGTGTTTGGTAATGAAGTGCAACTTTACATAAGCAACACTGACTCGATAACATACAAGCCATTAATAAGAATACAAATGATGGCACCTGCATTCATAGCAACTAGTTTCTAACTAAATAATCATTTGATTGTTAATCATAAATATAATAATATATTATGTGTCTGCCAGTCCCTCATGCAATGGTATGATCCAAAATCATAATCCAACTAAACAGCTACTTCATTTAGGGTACAATATTTGGCAATACAATTTTTATTTATTAATCATTGAAAGCTGGCAGCCTGCACATTTCTTTCCTTCACCACCATCTGCTATATGGATCAATTTTCTGTTCTGATCTAAAAAATTCTGCGCAATCTACTGAGTAGGCACCAATCAGAGGCCTGATTTTTATAATGTCATCATGTAGACTTCTTACAAAGTATTTTACAGTAATTTAAAACTACCAAAATACAAAACACTAAAGTTTTTTGATAGAAGTTTGAAGCCATTTTCATCAACCCTCTCAATAACAAATGACAAAATCCTATTTTATATATATAGCCTAGCTTCTCCACCTTCGTTACGTGCAATACAGGTTAGTTTAGCTGTGTCTGTTACCTTTAATAAATGAATATCAAGAGTGCCATTCCTATGGACTGTCATATATATATATATATATATATATATATATATATATATATATATATATATATATATATATATATATATATATAAAAATCCTATTTATATATTTATAAATAATACATATTTGAAATACATGTATCATAAATACTGCCTATCCATGTTCACACCCACATGGAATCTAGCATGGCCAATTCACCTACGTACATTAGTATTTTTTGGAAGGTTGGTGGAAACCAAATATCCAGGAATATACAGAATCTGCTCAGACAATAACATATAAAGCCAGAAATCCCAAAGCTGTGCTGTTACTCATTAGACAGATGTAGGTATAAGTGTTTAACAATTTTTTTTTGCTGTAAATGAAATTTTTATTACCTATAATGAGCATCCACCAGCTTTTTGGATGGAGTCCTCCAGATGACCCTGGGCTCTGGATCTCCTGATGCAACACAATCCAGTTGGAGCTTTCCCCCATATATGACATCTGTTTTCTGTGGAGATGAGGCAGTAATCCTGGCTCTGGCTGATGCAATCGACTTTTTCACAGTCAAATTAACAGTTCTGGAAGAAATCCCTACTGCATTAGTAGCCATGCATTCATATTTCCCGGAATTCGCCGGACTAAACCCACGAATATACAGGGTCCCATTGGTAAAAATGAAGAGGTTAAGATCGCTAAGAAATTCTGAAGAATGAAGCTGTACACCATTTGGCAGAGACCATCGTATTGCAGGGGGAGGAGCACCTCTGGCACTGCAGTTCAGGTAGATAGTGGTGCCTTCTGGGAGAGTCATATTCTCATTTTTTAGTTGTTGGATCACTGGAGGTAAAGCAGAAACTGTAAGACGAACTGATATAGAGTCTGCGCCTGCTGCATTGCTAGCAATGCACTTATAAATCCCACGGTCTGTGTATGTAGCAGATTTAATCCGGAGCGTGCCATTTGCTAAAACGAAAACTCGATGCTCATGTGTACCAGGAAAAGAAGCATCAGTATGTAATATTGTCCTGTTAGGGAGCACCCATGTAGTGCGAGGATGAGGATTTCCTTTTGAAAGGCACACAAGGTCAACAGTATCTCCTAGGTTTTTGATTATTTCTTGATAGCGTGGCTGAAACACCCTGGGGTGTTCAGCTAAGACTATCAGAGTGACCACCAATTTGTCTTGTCCATACTGGTTCTGGACACTGCAAAGGTACTGGCCCTGGTCTAATGGAAGAACATTACGAATTGTCAGGGTGCCATTAAGGTGTACTTCAAATCGCTGGATTTTGGTGTTCTGAGTAATGCTGGCTCCTACAAAGGGATATAATGGCATGGATTAGAAGATTGCATATTAGTTCTGATAATAAAACCGAAAGATTATGTGTCCAATTATTGAATCACAATAAGAATGATACCAGATATTGAACATTCTACCAGATAGAGGCTAAATTTAGCCATAATTTGATATACATGTCTGATTTTGCGATGTTAGAAAGTTCAAGGAACTATTAAGACTATTAATAAAAACATATATTAAACCAGTATATTCATTATTTCCTAAACATTTTCACAAGTCTTCAAATATGAAAGGGTGAGGTCTTTATTTATAAAACACTGGAAACTTTTTACCATGTCATTAAAGATCATTAGATCATATCTAATCACCTGATACAGGGCATACAATCATTTGTTCGAGATATCGATTTAAAATAGAAATACATTCATATTCAGTTTAGCTAAATATGGTAACTATGGGATTTCTAAAAATTGTATTTCTATTTTAAATCGATATCCCGGAATGCAAATTTTTTAAATAAACACACATTAAATGCAAACACAAAATTACTAATCCAGAAAAAAAAATATTGTATGCCCTGTATCAGGTGACTGGATATGAACTAATGATCTTTAATGACATGGTAAAAAGTTTCCAGTGTTTTATATAAAGACCTCACCTTTACTATTTTCTATATTCGATTGTACTGTATATAAAGTAACATTATGCCATGTATATTTTATTTCTAAGAAAGAACAGCATACCTGTTGAAACCTTTGTCCAGGAGAGGAAAGGTTTAGGCTCTCCTATAGCCGCACAGGGCAGATAGGCATCAGATTCAGCCTGTACTGTCAATGTGGTAAGATTAGTGCTGGAAATCTTCGGTCGTCCTTTTCGAGCTGGGATAACTGGCTTTGGCTGAGAATGATGGACATTGTAGGTGGATGTAGGATGGTGGATAATAGAAGAAGTACTTTTTGGCTGCACAGGAAGGTTTTGTCTTGGAGGAGGAACTTGTGGGATAGCTGAAGGAACCTTCAGTGTGGTTTCTAGTTTTGGCTTTTTGGTGTCTGTGTCAGTGCTGTCTGGTTTAGTATTTTCTAATAGATGTGTTGAATGAAAAACGGTTGGTATGTTTCTGTTAGGTGACCTGATATTCTGTTCCGGGTTTAAAAGTCTTTCCCTGTTACTCTCAGGAATATCATTTGGACTGTCAGGTATTCCTAACCTGCCTATAATGGAAGGTACATTCTGGAAAGGTGTATGCGGGTGGATAACCGGGGTTCTCCATTTCTTTGTTGCTGTTGTAAGCATAGTTGTTGCTGATAATGTCTTTGGTAGTGGTGGTGGTGTTGGAGTAGTAGTAGTTGTTTTCAGGGTGGTGACAGGGGTACTGTATGTCCTATCTTCCAACAGAGGTGCAGTATTTGTATCTGCAATTTCCTTTCTACCTGAGCCTGTTTCTTTTGAAGCACTGTTTAGTTCTGTTGTAGAGACCATGGCAGATTGTTGAGCATTTTGCGATGTTTCAGGCCTCTCCGATGTAACCTGAGAATCCTCATGAGCCCCCTCATAGATGTTTGCTATTGTCGAAACGCTAGGGATTTCTAAATCATGGCTTGCAGTGATTTCATGCTGGTTTTTCACAGCATAAGAGGAGAAAGGTTTAAGTGAGAATTTTGGACTCTCGGGGAACATGTCAAACTTGATCCCTGAGCCGGGGTGTCCTGTAGTAGTGCTTTCCCTTTTTGCCTCTTTGAAATGAATTCCCATCAGGGGATGGAGCCTTGTAATTGTCTCGCGGTCATGGGATGGGGTGTTCTGAATTAAAGAAGGTATTGTTGAAGCAGTTTCTCTGTGTATAGTTGATTGTTCTGTAAAGCCTAAGGATGTTGATGAAGACACTGACAACATTGTAGTGTTTAGAAAAATATGATCTGGTTTGGCATATACCAGTGTAGGCTCCACTTCTGATTCTTTCTTTTTGACAGAAGTATTAGCAAATTTGGTATTTATGATGCCCTTCAAAAGATCTGTCTTCTTTTCATGGCCTGTTTTAGTAAGCATTCCTTGGCTGTCTGTAAATACAACAGTGCTAATTGAAACTATAGATGTTGCTACTTTTAATTCAGGTGTAGAAGTCACCTTGGTGGTCTCAGAAACCATGGTTGAAGTAGTTGGAGTGATATTTATAACATATGGAGATTTGGACAGCTTTGGTTTTGTTCTATTTCTATTAGGCTTTCTTCGCCTACCATTATTTTTACGTCTTGAATTGGACGAGCCCCTAGAGGGAGGCTTAAGATGAAGTGAGGTAGTATGTGCTCTTCTGTTATGTTCTAAAGTGGATTGAACGCTTGGTGCCATAGTGGTAAGCAGTGGGATTTTTGAACTGTCAAGTATCTCTTGTGATACAGTTTTGTCAGTAAATGAATGAGTCACAAAACAATTGTTTGTGTTTTGTTCTACATAAACAATAGATGTGGTTGATATTGGACTGTGGTCAGATTTTCCTTGATAAACTCCAACCCCAGGCCTTTTTAAATTGCTGTCTTCATAATCACTGCCACTGTCATTTTCATCACCTCTAGCCCTGGGAAGTGCTTCACTTTCTTTGTTATCCAATGTGTGTTTTTGTGTATGTTGTAAAAGGGTTCCATATGGAGTAGTGTTCTTAACAGTGCTCACTTCATTCCACTTGGCAATATCTGCATCCCCCACTGAACGAGTAGTAGGCTGTGGACCAATTGTGGTATATGCAACATCAATCAAATCTGAATCTCGGTCGACATCTGGAGCAGCGATTTGGTAGGTTATGTGTATCTGATCTTCAACATCCAGTGGTTTGATATCTAGGCTGACTTCAGTGGTTTGCACTGATGTCTCTGTTGTTGTGTATGCTGCTTCTTGTGTTGTTTTTGTGGTTGCATTAGCTGTAATACTATCTTGTCTTGATACGTTCGGTATTGACCCTGATTGCATTGTTAAAGCCATGTCAGAGTGATGTAATGTATTTGTGCTAATCAGACCAGAGCTTACAGTGGTAGTAGTTTTTGCATTTTCACCACTACTCCGGACTTTTGCAAGAATGTTAGCCCAATGCTCTGGATCTATCTGGCCATTTGACACACTGATCCTTCTCCTTGTTTCTGTCAGGTTACTCCTGTTAGTTGCCATAGAGATAGTTCCTCTTCTCGGCAGGGAAGGACGTCTCCACACTTTTCTGGTTGGGTGTCCACCCCTTACAGGAGCATTTTGAATCCTCCTTTTATAAGACGTATTCACTCGTTGAAAAGCTTTTGCTTCAGGCTCTTCATTTTCATTGTCCCCAGATGCCTCCAAATCATTGTTTATTGGAGCTTTTATTTTGGTTGAGATGCCTTCTGCCGGCTGAGGTCTACTGGAATACTTTCTTATAGGATGTCCTCCAGAGGTCCTTGTCAGAGTTACTTTTGTGGCTAATGTATCCACACCATGTTGAGATTCAGCCACACATTTATAATAACCATTGTCTGAAAGCTGGCTATTGCGAATGGTTAAAGTTCCATTCGAGGCCACAAACATCCTCGATAAATTTGACCATGTGTTTATAATAGTTTTGTCTGGTAAAATCCAATTTATATCTGGATCAGGAGAACCCAGGGCTACGCAGGGAAGAGAAACAAGCTCACTAGCAACTCCTGCCATAGGTTCAGCCACACCCTCACTTCCAGGAGCTGGAGTAGATGACTCCTCCACTGTCACACGAAAGGGAAGAATGCTTACATCAACCTCCACCATTGCTATACAGTAATAGACACCTGAGTCTGCATGATCCACAGCTGTTATAGCCAACAAACCAGATGGAGACACTGTGATCCTGTTATCACTGCTTCGATATGGGGCCTCAACTTTAGACCCACTGGGCAGCATCCACTTTATTAATGGGTTTCCTGAGCTGTGCACATTACAGTGCATCTGGATTGGGTTGCCGACCACAACAACCTGAGATGTTTTAGTGGTGTTTCGGGACTCTATCAAAACCCACTCTCTCCTCTGTTGCCTATCTTTCTCTGCCTCTACCAGCTCTGTAAGATGGGTGCTGAGAATGAGTCGAACCCTTGAATTTGTGGACTGAGGTCTGTTTAACTGTAAATTCAACATTGACTGCATTATCCATGCAGGTTGTGCCACCATATTAGCTTTCACACCAGTAAAATAAACAGCATCCAATTCTGCATCTTGGCGATACCTGTAGCTAATATGGGGGTCTTTGCTTAGCATAATCTCTCTCTTCAGGTGAGCAGGTACATCGCTATAATACGCCACAAGTCTCCATAGCTTTTCGTAAGTACCCCTGTCTATTGGGCATTCCAAGTCTAATGACAAGGTGATGTTTGTGTTAATCTGAAACGAGTTAACATGGGTCCAGTTCATTCTGGTCAGCTTGGTCGGGTTGTTCACATGACAATTCAAATCGACTTGGTTTCCGTGTTCGTCTGACAAGCCGAGTGAAACATTTCCAAGAGGTTGACTGAAGTCCTCTAATATCAAAAGTTCACTTGCTGCATCCACAGCATAGGTTTTGTGCGGGGCACTAATCACAGGACTAGTGCATTTTGGGTTGTCTAGCTCCCAAAGATTTGTTTTCTTTAGTTGTCGGGGAGAAAAACATACAGGGCATAGCTGTCCTTCAGGAAATGCTCTGTCTTTCTTGCACTTGAGCACATCTGATGAGAAAAGACTTCAAGGATTAGCATATAATTTAGTAATGCAGTGTATAGTTATCTACGACAGTGTTTACTTAAAAAATCTCAGATTACGAGATTAAAGTCGCAGCAATACGAGAATCGTAATATTTTGAGAAAATTTCTCAAATTTATGAGAATTTCTTTATTACGAGAATAAATAAATATTGTAAGAATAAATTTGAAATTACGTAATATATATTTTAAGAATAGTTGAAAAGTAGTAGCAGATGGAGAATAAAAATCATGTCCAGCGTGCTGGTGTTTAATTCCTTCAGGGTTGATTTCTTTGATAATTATCCTCATAGTCTCTTGAGAAACAATGTATCCTCTTCGAATATCATGCAGATGTAACCATCAATATTCTTGGACTTGACCACTGCTTGCCGTTTCAGACTGAACAAAAGAGGCAATTTCTTCAATGCCTGTCTGATTTTTTCTTCTGAATAAATAAAGTTTGCATTACTACATAACCACTGCAGTGTCGGTCTACTAATTATAACTCGGTGGTTTACTTTAGTCTCGTATTGCTATGACTTTATTCTCAAAATATTTTGACATTATTCTTGTAATTACAACTTTATTCTCCAAAAATGTCTACTTTATTTTCGTATTGCTATGACTTATTTCTTGTAATAACCTTTATGAGAAATCCTTTTTTTTTACATGGCACCAAAATGCCATCGTAGTAATCTGCTAAACACATCACTAACATTTACTGCCAATGTTAATCATTTACAGTGAAATAAAAACAATAAAATCAAACATCCAACATACAACTAATAGATCTCCCATGATCTATAAAGTCTAACATTACCAATTTACCTAATGGCATGCTTTTATAAGATAGGAGGAAACCAGAATGCCCACACGAAACCTACTTGGACATGATAATAACATTTAAAGCTTAAACCCTGTTGCTTTGAGGTGGTGCACTACGAGTGGTGGACAGTAACAATGTAAACCTAATTATTTACTGTACTTAAGTATTTATTTAATGTATCTGCACTTTACTGAAGTATTTCTATTTGGAGAGACTTTTACTTGAACTTCACTACATTTCAAAATCAAATATTTTACTTTTTACTCAACTACATTTTGCGAAATCAATCGTTCCTTTTTATTTATGAGCAGATAAAAACTTAAAGTTCAGAATCAGTTCAACAGCAAGCAGAACATTTAGAAAGCAATAAATGATGGAATAAACTCCTGACTCGAACTCGCCACAACACCCGTGACCTTATTCGCAAGATTTTTTTTAAGTAGTTGGACTCATGATCATTGTAATAGATATCAAACCGCGTTTGATTAATTTACATCATTCTATTAATAGATTGATGTGCTGAGAGTCACATTAGAGTCTTTTCACATAAACTGAGTTTATGTGAAAGGCAAATACTTTTGTTCTTTGACTTAAGTAGAAGTTTAAAGGAGCACTTTAACTGGAGTCATATTTTACCTACTGTATCTCTAATTTAACTCAACTACATGGTTTGTGTACTTCATCCATCACTGTGCCTCCCAATCCTTGATTTGCAATCAAATGTATGTAGGAAATTGTCCTGACCTGGTGCATTTGAGCTCCACTTTTTGAACCATTTCATCCTACAGTCACAAATCCAGGGATTCTCATGCAAGAACAAGTTCTCTAGCTGAGGCATCATAGCTAACATCGTTGGTGACAGTGTTGTAAGCCCATTCTCAGACAGGTACAGATTCTTTAGAGTGGACATGGGGAAGTAGTTAAGCACCGAGAACGTTGCAAAAGTGGCTGGATGGAGCTGCTGCAGACGGTTGCCTTCCAACTGAAGCAGACGGAGAGAAGTGAGGCCTTGGAATGCATCCGGGTGTATAAACTCCAGATGGTTATGGTCCAGGTGCAGCCTGGCGAGATTCCAGAGACCATAAAAAGTGTGTCTGCTAATGATCTTCAGCTTGTTGTAGCTCATCTTCATCATCTAAGAGGACACATAGCAGGAACAATACACATTTTTTCAGTATCTATGATTTTGTCCTGATAAAATAAGAATAGAAAAATGAGCCAGGGAAGCGTATTTCTGTTACAATTCACTCACCTGAAGGGATATTAGGTCATGAAATGCTCCACTGGGAATATTATGAATATTATTCCCATGCATAAGGAGGAGTTCTAGCTTTCGCATACCAGCAAAAGAGCTGTCTGTTATTCGGTTTATTGTGTTGAACCTGCAAAGGGAACAATTACAGTACACAATCATTCTTCAGAGCTAAGAGCTTGTCCATAAAATATTTTGCCTACAAATTTATAAAGGTGAAAAATTTCATCAGGGTTTTAAATCATGACTTGGAATGCTGTGTTGTGTCTTGAGTCTGTGTTTAAATCATTTGGGGAGGCAGGTGTGTGCTCATCCAATTCGTTTTGATGAGCCATGAGGAACAGAACAATAGTGGCTTTGTTTGGTATGGTGGCAGAGAGACAGCATTAAACTGAATCCAAAAACAATTTTGAAAGTTCAACAGCACAGGGAAATGTAAAGAAATTGCATCTCTGTGTAAGTAGGAAAAAAGCACCAAAACCAGCTACTAGTTTTACAATTTTCTTTTCATGTAGTCCTTCTAGGGCAATAAAGCATACAGTAATACCCCATTTATCGCAGTGGTTACGTTTCAAAACCGCCCGCGATAAACGAAAAACCGCGATAAACGGACGCCATCCCAAAAATGCTTTTTTTTGTGTAAGCCGTAAATCCTCCTCCCACACACTTTAAACACACACAGAAAACATCTGCAAAGATATAGCGAGATGAATTTTGTGTAAATTGGTAGAAATACAGTTCAATGTATCACATTTATAGTGAGTACATGTACTCACTATAAATGTTGCGTAGCCTATGCGCAGTTTCTCTGCTTGTTTATTAGTTGGAGTGTCCTATGACTCAAAAAAGAGGCGGAGATAAAGATACAAGTCACCGCATTCTTTACTTTCTGTATTGTATTAACATTTTACTTCATTTTACAATCAATAATTATATTTTTATTAATACATGCGTTTTTTGGTCTATGGCGCTTTCCGCGAGAGACCGGGAAAATCAGCCAAACTAAATAGTTATGTGGAAAATGCAATTCCGCAATAAAACGGGGGAGCGAGATTCCAACCGCGGTAAAGCGGGGGAATGATGTATATTGTAATTCTTCTGTTGCAAATAGGGGACATGGTAGCTTGTGGTGCAAATAGGGGAAGTGGTGCAAATAAGTGGAAGTACTGCAAATAGGGGAGTTGGTGCAAATAGGGGAAGTGGTGCAAATGGGGGAAGTGGTGCAAATAAGGGAAGTGGTGCAAATAGGGGTGCAAATAGGGGAAGTGGTGCAAATAGGGGAAGTGGTGCTAATTGGGGAAGTGTTGCAAATAAGGAAAGTGGTGCAAATAGGGGTGCAAATAAGGAAAGTGGTGCAAATAGGGGTGCAAATAAGGGAAGTGGTGCAAATAAAGGAAGGGTGCAAATAGAGATGCAAATGGGGCAGTGGTAGCTCAGTGATTAAGATACAAAGATTATGTTGTGGTATTGATTTCTCATAGAAATACATTTGGATAGGTGTATCCAGTGAGACATTAAACAATATTTGGACAAAAATATTGGGACACCAGACTTGTCTAACCACATGTGGTTTCCCCCCAAAATTGGCATCACAAAGTTAGAGCCATACAATTTGATAGGACGTCCTTGGATGTGGTAGCATGACATTTTCCCTTAACTTGAACTAGAGGACCCGAACCTGTTCCAGCATGACAATGCTCCGGTGCACAAAGCCCATGAAGATATGCTTTACATGGGTTGGGGTGGATCTTGAGCGTCCTGCTATAGAACTCTTAGCCCCTACATCAATTAATTTTTAATTGTGAAGTGCTTTTTTGTCAGAGATAAAAAGGTTGAGATTGCATGAGAAAGAAACCTTGAGATTTAAAAGGGAACCCATCTTCATCCATCTCGGTGACACAGAATGTTCATTCAATACAGTTCCATCATTTTTTTAGATGTGCAATAATGAGCGATTAAATGCAAATCTCTTTCATGCAAGCTGTGGTCCTGCGCCATCATAGCATACTGTTGATATTACAGTCCAAATCCATTCTTAAAGATCTTGACATGCTCAGTAAGTTCATGGATCAACCCTATTAAACACATTCTGGATGAATTGGAACTCTGAATGCACCCCAGGCATCCTCACCTCACCTACATCAGTAGCTGACCTTACTAACGTGGATGAATGATCACAAATATCCACAAGCGCACACCAAAATCTAGCAGAGGAATGGGGTTCTCATAAGAGTTATTAATAAAAGAGGTTATAATAAGGTCAAATGGGGAATAATGTGGAATGAGATTGTTCATAAAGCACATATGAATCTTATGGTCAGGTGTCCACAAACTCTTCTCCATTTATTGTGTGTACAATGATGATAATCTGCATTAGAGGGCAGAAGTATTTTTCTATTAGCTACTATGTTCTGGAAAAAGAAAGTGGTGGCAGGAAAAGCAGTCAGTCTTACTGGTGTCTAAAAGCTTGCTGTGGGTTCCTTTACAATAGTTTGATGGGGTTATAAGGTTGCATCCAGTGGGACATAAAAAAATTAATCTTTTAATGCATATTATTTTAATTTGTCTGGTGCATCACGCTTACCCCAGGTTCATGCGCTCCACGTGTCGGGACACGCCAGCGGGCACCGTGAGCAGGGAGCGAAACGTGCAATGAACCTCTCCGGGCTGCGGGCACGCGCACGGCCGCGGGCAGCCTCGCGCGCTTCTCGCCAGCGCCGCCAGCGTCAGCAGAGTCAGCACGCGCGCGACACAGCGGGCCATCTTCAGCTTCACAGCTGCAGCCAGACCTTTACAAACCCACAACCACGATAATCATCAAGACTGCAACACAAGCAATATGCAAAACAATGCGAATTTTGTTGCAATTTATGCATAAAGTAATATGCAAACAAATAAATAAAAAGAATTTGCAATATATGCATTGCAATTTTTTTTTTTTACATCCATGCATTTTACATACATAAGAGTTCTAGAGCAACAACAAAAAAAATCAAATAAAACAGGAATGAACGACTCACCTTATATGCTATCTTCTATCAAAGACGATTCTGTACTAGATTTTAACATGACTTTCATTCATTGTTCTCCTGAAAAGTTCTTTTTTTATCCAAATGACACCGTGCAACAATTAAACAGTGATGAAGAAAAAGCAGAAAAATATCCCAAACGTTTTCATTTACACAGAATTTCTTCAAATATCCCACAATGTTTGTGTATCCAGTCCCTCCAGAAAGACAAATGCATCCACAATGCTATAAATACAAATAAATACGTTCCGTTCAGCTTGGAAATTCCATATAGTCTGTCTGTTTCTTCGCATCTGCTTCTTCATTTAGGTTTTAGAGAACTCCTGAGAGAGGAGGGTTTTTCTGCTAGATGAGTGCGCTTCAGGGATGTGGAGGAGTGGCTGAGCGCGCGCCTTCTGCACGCTCCTTCCTTCCCAAACTCTTCCACTGAGGGCTGGACAACCGGCTGAGTTTCCTCCAACACTGATCCGGTGAGGAAAAGATGCTTCAGTGCACTCAGAAACAATTCACTCACAGTTTCCACTCATGTCAATCAGCCGAGATGGGTTTGGTGTCACAATGTTCTTGAGTTTTTAAACTGGAGATGGGGAAAGGAAACCTATCACTTACTGGGAGCCCAGTGGGAAAGGTTCTGTGCTGGTTCGAGTTTCAGGGGTTTATAGAGAGCCAATGTAAAGGTTAAGACCCCCAATCTTAGATAAACATGACATCAAATTATACAACTGCAATACCATGTGGGTTCACATGCAGAAATCATCAACACCTGCTTTGCATTATTATTATTATTATTATTATTATTATTATTATTATTATTATTATTATTATTGCAGTTTGATGACAAAAAAATATATATCTAAATATATATATTTATATATAGAATGCTATTTTATAGCATGATTCTAAATTAATCAATACAAAATTTGCTTAAAACGTCCATGTTTCTAAGAAGGGAGCGCAATAGCATTAACAACATCAGTGACCTAATATTCATATATATACTGTATTTTGATTTAGTTTTAAATCTGATTAAGTACAGAATGCATGTTCTAACTCATCTAACCGATCGCAGTCTTGTGTTATTTGCGTGACAAGGTGCTGAGGCTTCCTTTTAAATGACTGAACGTCTCCTTAAGTAAAGTTCAAGCTGGGTTTAAAACCTTGTCATTTAGTTTGCAGCTCTCAATCTCAAACCACACACACACACACACACACTCACTGTTAGTACCTTAACCTATGAAGTTTGTGATCTTTATGAGTCACTGCAGGAGCATTTAGTGGTTCAAAGTAAGCAAACAAGCAAGGTCAAAGGTCGCAGCCTCCCACCCTTGTTCTTGACCAGATCTAACATCATGTGTCACTTCAAACATATAGCACTTCTGCATGAAAACCCCAAGTAGGTGCTGTCATAGTCAACATCGAATACGCCTATGAGGTTCTTAACACACAGTACATCAATTCTGCATTAAAAGTAAATATTATAAACTCAAGATAAAACAAGTGCATCTAAAAAGAAAGTTTTTTGTAATAATATATATAATAATATATATTATAATAATATTAATCATACAACCCCGATTCAAAACAAGTTGACTCTGTGTAAAATACAATTAAATAAAGTTAATAAAAAACAGAGTGCAATGATTTTCAAATCTCATAAATCCACATTTTATTCACAACAGAACATAGAAAACATATCAAATATCAAACTGAGGAAAAAACAAGGTCATTTTGGATTTGATGTCTTCAACAAGCCTCAAAAAAGTTGGGACGGGACAACAATAGTAATTGTTATAAAAATGAATCATTTGGACCAACATTTTGCAACTAATCAGGTTAATTTACTTATAATGCTGAAAGGTATATACAGGTTCCAGAGCGAGAAATGCTTCCATCCAGAAAACATCTTATTCAGGGAAAGTCTTGCAGGACAATGCTTACTGCATACTGCCTCTATTACAATAGCATGACTTTGTAGTAGAAGAATCCAGGTGCTGAACGGGCCTGCCTGCATTTCCCCATTTAGAAAACATTTGGTGCATCATGAAGCGAAAAATACAACAAAAAACACCCAGAACTGTTGAGAAGCTAGAATCCTCTACCAGACACATATGGGACAACATTCCTCTCCCAAAACTTCAGAAACTTGTCTTCTCAGATGCCAGATACATACAGACAGACAGAAGATATGGTGCTACACAGTGGTAAACATGAGCCCTGTCACAACATTCTTTTGAGACCTGTTGCAGCCAATAAATTCGAAATGACATTTTATTTTCTTAAATTGGTATATATTCTCAAATTAAACATTTGATAAGTTTTTTGTTTTATTGTGAATAGAATAAGGATTTATGAGATTTGCAAATCATTGCATTGTGTTTTTATTTACATATTCCACATTGTCCCAACTGTTTTGGAATTTGGGTAGTAGATGAGTAAAGTAATAAAGGGATAAATGTCTCTCTCTCTCTCTCTCTCTCTCTCTCTCTCTCTCTCGCTCTGATTATATTAAACAGTCCTTAAATGTACTCCCAGTATGCACTAGGGTTGAAGGTGAATATAAAAAAATCTTCTGTGGCTTCTTCTATCTCACATTAGTCTAGTAAAGTTTAAGAAAGAGCAGGCTTACTGTGTCTGAGCAGAGCACCATGACGCCATGAAAAATACCCCACACCCCCACCCCACAAAATAAATATAAAAAATTAAATAAACAAGTCTAGCGTCTCAGACATATGCAGGTCGGCTGTGTCTCATGTCTACTGAGCAGAACTGAAGGTGAGATACACTTTACTGACCCTTAGCTGAGAAGTCTGTCTGGAGTCAATGCCATATAGAAACATTTATGATGTGTTTAGTGTAAGAAAACGAAAGAAAGCTCTGGGTTCTTGACAGGTTGCTTCTAGCGAACCCATTTATTGAACATTAACAGTGGACATTTCAATGAAAAAAAAAGTGCACAGGGAATTTTCCCTGGAAAAACCTGGCTTAGTTAATAGCTAAAAAGAAGATACTTAAAGCAACATCTGTGGAAAAACCCATGGATGTTGCTCTGGCTGAATTCTGGCAAACAGAAAAACTTATGGTTGGCCAAAATATAGTTTTTCTGCCTTTAACATACTCAAGGTTTTAAAATATATAATAGACAGTAATATTGTATATATTTGTATAAATAATTAAGGGGTAATCTATATCTAGGCATGTATTGTAATGATTTTAAGGTGAAAGACTGTAAGAAGCAATGTGTATATATATATATATATATATATATATATATATATATATATATATATATATATATATATCATTTTAGAATTATCTTCTCCATTTCGGCTCATTTATAAAAGTTGTCATGTTCATCGTATTGTTTAAATGATGCAAAATAAATCCTCCATTTTACTCAGTAAGGTCATTAGGAAATGTTTACAATAGCCGTCTTACTCTATATGAAACTGTGATTGCATGTTGCCATGGCTACAATTGTTTCTGACAACAAATTCATTCACAACCTTCCAGCCAATTAGAATCAAGTATTTGCACAAACCTTTAGTAAGTGCTTTATCCAGGACTGAGAATCTGGAACTCATGGAAAGGAAAGGTGGACCCAAGGTTAATTAAACCAATGACTCTGACGCTATAAAGCTATGCAACAACATTACTTTTTTGCACCTTTATGTTGCCTTTATATAATAAATTGTAACATTATTCACCTAATGACATGGAAATGTTTTAGTTCGTTTTTTTTTTTTTTAAACCTTAGACTATAACCACAAATGACTATAAAAGACTGTAGAAAGGACATGACTCATAATCTTACATTCCAGTGCTCATGTTAGTTCTCTCTCTCCAGTGTTCTGTATTATTTAAAGACTATAATCACACTCTTGATGTCACCCAAATGAGGATGGGTTCCCCTTTTGAGTCTGGTTCCTCTCAAGGTTTCTTCCTCATAACATCTAAGGGAGTTTTTCCTTGCCACAGTCACCATGGCTGCTCATCAGGGATAAACACACATCATTCACCTTAACTGTTAAATTCTGTAAAGCTGCTTTGAGACAATATCTGTTGTGAAAAGTATTATAATAATAAACTTGAATTGACTATCTTCTTGAGGGAAAAAAAAGTCTGGTGGTCAGTTTACCAAAGAATGTCTAAACCTTTGCTAGCTAAGTGTGGTTTCCTTTATTGTGTTTAGTAGCTACCTGCTATAGTAGTATGAAGGGCTTTCATTTTTCCAGGTCACCACATCAATCCTCTAAAGGTGTAATTTTTACTTAGACTTAATCTGTATCTAAAAAAACAAAGAGACCTGCGGAAAGATCCTAGCTTTAGCTATGAAACACAAAAGGATTAAGTGTCTCTGATCTACATTGAATTACAGGCTGCATTTGCAATTTTTTATATCCAGATCACTCATTTACTGAAAAAACCAACACAAAAAAGGAAACCTTTGTTAGAATTAAAACCAAAGCTCACACCTGTCTCTCCAACAGACACATTAGTATTGCACCTGGTTAGCACATGTTAGCATTAGCGATCCTGTCATCCTGTAACAGGGTCAAGTCGTTGTACATGCTTGACCTCTAAGCAAACAGGCTTCAGGTGGCAGGTCAGCCTGGTGTCAATCAAATCACAGGGTGTACAAAGGACAGTTTCATTCTTCACACCGAGGATGAGAAGAATTAATCGATTGTAGTTTACAAAAAACAGCCAAATTTAGGTTTAGGAAAAGAGGTGAGGTTTTTACCTTTCACGTGTATTGAATGAACCTGAATTTGTGTGTGAGGAGCTTAAATAATGAACAGACGCCTACCGGATAGTTTTTAAAGGAAAGTTTTAATAAAAAAAACATTAATAAATCTTTCACACCTGACACAGGAAATAAATACAGTTCCTATTTTCCTTTACAGAGAACTTTATTTTTTCCTCCCACAATGTTCCCACCTCAGTCATCTGGTCTTCTCTTTATGATCCGCAACACATCCTTCATTTCCCTGCCTATGAATCAAATTAAATAAGAGCCTCTGGTTTATGCTGGTTGAGCACCAGGAGTTGCTCATCAAATAGTAATTGATCTCAGAAATAGATCAAACATGCTACTCAGCTGAGTTTCCACTGAACGACACATATGACAGTTATGATCCATCCTGTTTAAGATTCCCTCCCACCGTTTAGTGGGTTTCTCCCTGAAAAGGACCATCTGTGGCTGTGTACTGACCTGGATCTGCATGTGGCTTAGCAACAATAAACATCACTTCACTTTTTTTTTTTTTATTCTGTGACCTCATATTTCAGCATTTCACCATGGTGGTTTAAACTGCTCTGTTTAGGTTTTTGAGAAAATACAGATTAGCATTCAAAATACACTGCATACTGTAGGACAAAGCTGAAATTGACATTTATGGTTGGTTACAGAAGTCAAAACGGGTCAGTGTTTTGTTTCTAGTTTTTAGATTTGACTTTATAGACTGCTTTAGTGATTCTATATTTTTTTTTAAAAGAACCTTTAAAATGTACCAACCAGCTTCTGGACACACCTTCTCTTTCAGTGTTTTTAACATTGTACATTAATGATAAAGACATGCAAACTATGAAAAAAAGAACCATGTATGGAATTATCTAGTAAACAAAAATTTGTTTAACAAGCAATAATATTTTATTTTTTAGACTGTTCAAAGTAGCTACATTTAGTTTTGATGACCGTTTGGCAAACTCATCAGATTAACGAGGTAGCCACCTGGAATGGTTTTTAGTTCACAGATTTGCCTTGGTTAATTTGAGAGAATTCTTGCCTTCTTAAAGTGACCATCAATTGTCTTGGGCAGAGGAAAGTGTGAGTACAGAGTCAATAGCGCTATTAGCGCTGCTATAACTATTGTACAAATATATTATGGCAAGAAACACTCAGTTAAGTGTAATCTGAAAATATCTTTAAATGTTTCCCCAAGTTCAGTCATCAAAAACCATCAAATGCTATGATGAAATATCATAAATCATCTCTTGGAAGACCAAGAGCTACCTCTGCTGCAAAACCCACACTAACACACCTCCTTCATGCTTTACAGTGGGAACCACACATTCAGGAAATGTCTATTCACCCTCTCTATGTCTAATAAAAACACAGTGGTAAGAAGAAAACCTTTTTTAAATCAGGACTCATCAAAACAAAGGGTTGTTAAGTCTTGTCTGCTTGTTTTTGCTTGAATTTGTTACTTTGCCACAATTTGTTACTTTGCTTGAATTTGTTACTTTGACCATTAAAGCCTGACTACCTAATGAACCTGATGAAAGAATGCCATGAGTATGCCAAGCTCTCATGAAAACTAAATGTAGCTACTTTGGACAATCTAAAATATAAAATATGTTCTTGGTTGTTTAACACTTTTTGTTGTCTACTATATCATTCTGTATGTGTTCTTTCATAGTTTGGACATCCTCAGTATTAATGTTGAAATGTTGAAAATAATAAAGATAAAGGAAAACCACTGAAGGAAAAGGTGTGACCAAACTTTTGATTGGTACTGTACATATATATGTATATAAGTTCAAGTTTATTTACAATAGCGCTTTTTCCAATGGACATTGTCTCAAAGCAGCATCACAGAACTTAAGAATTAAAGTGAATTATGTTTGTTTATCCCTGTTTAGCAGCCCGAGGTGACTGTGCGAAGGAAAAACTCCCTAGATGAATGAGGAAGAAACCTTGAGAGGAACCAGACTCAAAAGGGGAACCCATCCTTATTTGGGCGACATCAAGAGTGGGATTATAGTCTTTAAACAATACAGAACACTGGAGTGTGAGAACTGATATGAGTACCAGAGTGTGAGATTATGAGTAATGATCTTTCTACGACCTTATACAGTCATTTGACTTTGTCAAACCAGGAGCTGCTGAGCAACTCATCAAATAGCTCAACATTTCAGATCACCATTGATCCAACACCAGATTCTCCATGCCAGAGCCTATAGAAATTTGAAGAGTTCCAATGTCCAAACTGTACATGAAGTGGAATCCAAATGGTGCTGGTACGTCTCTAGATGGTTCGGGATACATACATCCTTAAGGTTTTTATACTTCAGGACATTCCAGCTAAATAAGTTCATCTTGGGTAAATCATCTGTCGTAGAGGGACAAGGTAAAAAATAAATCGCTTATTTTTTTTATGTAAACTATAATGATCAACACACTATCTGGAGCACAATCTAGCATATTATTGATGCTAGGAGCATGCAATTTTAGATGCAGCACATGTTTTTAAACAACCAACCCCTAATCCAACACACATTGCCCTAATATGCAGATGTTTCTGAGTATTTTCTTTAGCTGGATCAGGTGTCTCTGATTAGGGGTTGAATTTAGGGCTAAATGTTCCACTACACTAGCAGGAGCTATAGATCATGAGGAACCCTTTATAATTCACCATGCAGATAGCAGTAAATAAAAAATGATTATCGTAATATGGTAACCAGTAGTCCCTAGCCTGGAAACTAAACAACAACAAGAACAGGAAGGTCATAAATCATAGGACCTCCAGAGCTAGAGGAATTTATATTGAAACGTTGTGTGGTTTTTGTTTTACAGTAGTGGAATGTCCGTAACGCTGTACTTAGCTATAGATCAGACTTGTTGCCTTTACACAGAACAGAAGTCCTTTCCCTGGTGAGACTTCTTATCAAATTCCGTTAGAGCTCACAGGTTTGTAGGCCACTCTGCAGTCTCAAGCCTTCCATACTCTTCGTCTTGCTTTCCTGGCCTGGTGCTGCATTTCCTCCACTTTGACACAAGCATACAATAAACAGTCTTTCAGCCTGCTGTGTGCAGCTGGACCCAGCGATTGAGGAGAGGTGTCTGCGATGGAAAACATGCCGCTTTGCTCCACATAACCCTACCTGAGGCAAGAAACCATTACCACCACAGTGAGGGGTCAGGGTCAATTTATTGCAACCTGCTGACGGTAAAGTGTTTCAGCAACGGAATTCTGGGAAATGCATCATGGGTGAGATGCTGATCTAGGCACTGACTGTTTTTTCCAAATAAGCCTAAATTGAACTTTGGGTTATTTTCAATCAGGTAGTTTCTCTTGACAAAAGAAAATGTGCCCATTGGGTTTGAGGTTTGGAGGATTTGTAAACAGTTCCTTAGAGAATAACCCTGCATTTCTCCAGTCCACAAATAAACAATTTATATAAGACAACCACTTTACCAAATGTAATCACATTTTATTTGGCTTCTAGTTGCCTCAAGACATTTCCAAGGGCTTACATCAGACATATTTAACAGTTTATAGCAAAAAAAAAAGAAGAATGCTAAGCTGATACAACAGCTTGAAATATTGATAAATTTATCATATATATTACAAGAGCCAGAAGTATAAAAAGTACCTGAAAATCATACTTGAGTAAAAGTCTAGATACCTTACTACAAAACTTACTCCATTACAAGTTAAGTCACTAATTCCAGAATGACTTGAGTAAAAGTGTTTGAGTATCTGATTTAAACAGTACATGAGTATTTGACTCATATTGAACATAGGCTCAAAGTCCTCAACACCACATTAGTCAGTTAGTGAAAAGTCAAATACAGTTGCTTTGTGAGATTTTATTTCCTACAAAAACTATTCAAATTGTTCACCTAAACACTGTATTAACCAATGAAACAAAAACAAAAATAAAAACAACAAAGCAGTAAAGATGTCTTTCAGAAAGTGATCTTTATTTAACAAATAAAATGACCGTATCATGACACAAAGTAGAAAAAACATTAGTATTCTGAATAAATAACATTCAAATTAAATAATTTTAGATATAGTAAAGCCAAATATTCAGAGTTGACTGTGATTTGATGCACCTCTCAGTCTCAGAGAGGACAATATTTGTATCCAAAATCAACAAAAGCTGGTTCTTAAAGTTTTAGGAATTAATTTGAGCTTTTTTTGGACTGAAAATGAAGACAGCAGTGCTGTAAAGTCGCTGACAGGTAGCAGATGATGGTAGGGGAGGGTTGAGCCCTAATGATATCTTCAGGAGAGGTACAAAATGTAATTGGAAATGCTCATTGTTAATTAAGATATAATGGGGTAAAAAAGTATATATGTTGAACCATAAATAAAGTTGAGCAGAGAATAAAAGTTGTTTATATCTTTGATACTCAGTAAAACTAGAAAGTAGGCAAAAAATAAATAAAAAATTAAAAAAAGGACAGTAATAAATTACATTCCCTCAAATACTTTACACCAATGGCAGAAGCCTAAAAATAAGGTTCCTTTAAAAGCACAACTAAGCCATAATAGGTTATCTCTAGTCCAGCCAGGATGATGATGCTGGTTCTGTAGGCATTGCCACAATTAGCCTACAGTATATATTTGAGTTATCACTCGTGACTGATTCTGTGCTTGTTTGGGCGCAAACAGGTTTGCATTCACTTTTGCCTATGCAGTTGTTTTATTATTTTTCTTTGGTATCAACATGCAAAGAACAGCATTTTTCGGATATTCAATGTGCCATGATGGAAAAAACTGAGATGCTAGTCATGTAAAAGAAGATTTTTAACCATTCATGAATGTACTCTCACTGCAAATTTCCACAAAAAAAAAAAAAAAAAAAAAAAAGCTTGCATACAAATTACCTTTTTTTTCATCCCCATTTAAGCCTATTCATATTTCTCTTTGTTGTACCATATATAGTGTACTCATTTACATTCTCATCTGCTAAGGCACTTGCAGGGCTGAACCCTGGAGGCATACATTTCAGCCCAGTTTGGTCACACTGATCTAGACTGGTCTAGACACTGCAAATAGGCCTTGCCATTGGAATTGCTTACTCATTACTGTTTTACTTCAAGCCTTTGTCTTGATAGAGCTAGGTCACCCTACTGCTGGATGCCAAATTCCCAGATTTTGAATTTACATCAGCTCATAATCATCACTAGCCAAAAGGAACGTTCGAAGGTTGCGTTAATTGTAGCCCCATTTTCAGGCTCTTATTTTATGCAGAATGCAACTGTCCAAGTTTTTGATGAGACATGGTTCGAGTTAAAAGGCTGTCACCGAATGATTTTCGCAGTTGAACGTTGCGTCACTCTGCCTCTGCAGTCGTTTGTCTCTATTAACGAATCATCGAGGCCTGCAGAAAAAAAAAAAGGGGGGTGGGTGGAAAGAGGCTTAAAACCTGGGAAAACTGATTAAAACAGTCTGACGAGGACCATCTGTGGAATGGCATTTTAATGAATACCTTTCATTTGGGGTTGTCGCATTTCGAAAGGCAAGTAGCTGCCCAAAAGTGCAAGAAAGAAAAACAAAATATGATATAATCTATCTTAAGCAAACATCAAGCAAGGTAAGAAGCCTTTGTTTTCAGGAGGAGGCTGTTTTGTTTTTTTAGATCTTTAACAGAATGAAATCATTACCTAGCAGGAAACGGGGCTTTCTGAGATGACACGTGATGAGATGAGGGGGAAAAAAACCCTTATAAGGAGGTTAAAGAAAGACTTGGACTCCAAGCAGAGATAGGAGTCAGTACAATAGTCTCATAAAATGTGCATGCCCTGTGTTGGCTACTGAATGAGACCAGACGCAAATGTCATAATCTTTTTTATTGTAAGTAAAAAAAGGATGTAATTACTACCTGTTGCAGCTGTCACGGTAAAGCCACAAACCGCTTACACACAATTAACCAAGCAGCTGCTCGCCACATTCAGAAAATAAAACGACAAATTACAAACACCAGATGCACAAACTAATACGAACCTATATGTCCAAAGCAACCTTCAAGGTTTTGTGTTAAATAACAGATGGGCTCTTCACCATCTAATGTAATGTAGGTCATGGATTTGTCTAGACAGTATCTGGACAGTATCTCGATAGCTTACATTTAATGAAATGATGCAGATCTAAATGTTCGGCTGTGAGAACAGAAAAAAGCTCTATCCGAAATCATTTCTTTTTATTTGCTCTTTATTTTTAGCAAATCCAATGCGAAATCTATGCCAGCTATTAATTTTATCTATCAGCTTGCGTGTTCCTTTTATACAAACTTCCATTCAGAGTTGTGAAGGCTCTTTGTAAAGACAGATACTTACCAACACAGCTAAATATGCATTTGGAAAATAGATGACAGCAGAGACAGATGGAATAATATTTGTGCGCTTCGCAGAATTTTAATGGATGAACCTCGGCACATGGATCCCTTTCGGGGTCGGATTTGAGGGTCCAGCATATGGAAAGGAGATCGCAGGACCACCTCATGAGAAGGAAACATTAGACAGAGATCACATTAGACAACCCCTACTGAGATGAAGAAGGAGGCTGATAACAGTTTTCTAGCATTATACTGTTTATTATCCTAAGATCACATCAATTTGTTTAAAACTTCAGATTTTACAGAACTTTTCTACATGTTTTATTAATAGTAAATTATTTGCCATTTAAAAAGCAGGTTTTGGTTCCTGTATAGTACCTGGGATTGTGTTTTTAATCATTGCAAAGTGGTGAAAATGCCCTCTGAATTGAATGTAAAGCCAACCCAACACCCTTGATGTGCCAGACAAAAAGAAAAAAGAAAAGGAAATGGTCGTACCACTGAAATGATCATAAAGGAAATGTATGGTTATTGGACCTGCTTTATTATATTGGGTAGAAATTGGTGATTGCTTTTCCAGTCTCCAACTTTTTGCTTATAATGTGCATTTAGACAAAGGCTTAGATCTTGTGAACCTTGACAGCAGTAGAGTCTAGTATCTAGAACCTAGTACCTCCAATACAATTAGAAAGAACCAAAAGAACGCCACTGACTCTATCCCAAAACCACAAAACAACTAAGTTAGACCCAAGTACTTGCAGATTTCCTCAGGAATTTCATAGTAAACACTAGAAATTTGTGGATTAACACAACAATCAAAGCAAACTGCTTGGTCCAAAAATTCACTGGGCATAAACCACACACTTCAAAACAAAAAATGATTAGATTTTGAGATAGTAACATCTATCCCACCGCCGTGTGATCCAGTAATAAACATTTATTCACTCGCTATTGTCATTCCAACACATATACACAATATTGCGAAAAGTATTAGGACACCTGACCTTTCCTGCTATATGTGGTTCTTTTCCAAACTGTTACCATAAAGCTGGAGGCACTTAGTTGTACAGGACGCCTTTAGATGCGCCATAATAAAATTTAGCATTCACTTGAACTTGAAAACCCAAAACTGTTTCAGCATGGCAATGCCCCTGTGCACAAAGTATGCTACTTGAAGATCTGGTTTACATGCTTTGGAAAGGAAGATATTAAGTGGCCTGCTAAAGAGATCTGATCTCATCCCTACTGAACACCTTTGGGATGAATTGGAACCCTGACTGCACCTTGTGGCTGAACACAAATATCCATAAGCATACTCCAAAATCTAGTGGAACAGCTTCCCAGAAGAGTGGAGGAAGAGCAAATTGGGAATAAAAATCACATACCATACTAATCACCAGGTAACCCAATAGTTTTGGCAATATAGTGTATCATAGCTACGACCGATTATGGACGAGAGTGATGAAGCTGGGGTTGAGGAAATGCAATGATATTTCTAGCTTTGGATGTTTTTCAGTGTTTTTAATGGCAGAGTGGCTTATATTAAAGAAAACAATCAAACAAATAAACAACAACAACAAAAAAACTACATTACTAGATCACTTTAGATTTACCTGAAAATACTGTTCATATGAATATTGATGTTTGGAACACTAAACATGGTGTCTTTGCATTATATCTCCATTGGAGCCAGTTATTGTTTCATTTCTTATAATTCTTTTTATCACAATCTCACCAAAAGTGCAAAGGTTCTCGCTTTTCTTATTTTTAAGAGGAAACTGAAAATCTCTTGAAGGGGATAGACTGTAAGGAAGCCAGGGTAGGAAAAAAATAAGCTAACATTTAATTGTAGACTATGAACGTGTTCGTCCACGTTTTGCTATTGTTTGAGGCCCCAGGCTATGAACTAAGACACACAGCTCATGTTGGAAAACCTTCCTGACAGTAATGACTTGGTGATGAAGGAATGTGCATTGTAGAAGTTTACACCATGTCCTACATTTTCACCCTAGTTTACTCAATGTCAGTTGCCACTGGGATTTGCCATATTATGTTGGTTTCGGCAGCATTTAAAAATGACAGTTTTGTTTTATGAGGCAAAAAAATATAAAAGAATCTGTTTACTGCAAATCACAGGGTATGGAAAACAAAGGGGAAGTGTTCTAGGAAAAGAGAAAAGGGATTATTAGTCAGATTTATGAAAATGAGTGGGCACAGCAAATAAGAAATGCAATTTTCACCTGACATGAAGGGGAAATTTACTTTCACCTGTGATTCATAAACATTACTGGGATCAATAGCAAGTACACATTGAAATGACAAGAATCTGGAATTTTTCCAGTGATAAGCGTAAGAATTTATCCAAGTAGCACCACTTAGTTCCTTTTAAACCTGATAACTGGGGCCACCACATTCCATTGTTTTTTTTTTTTTTGGTGTGATATTTCATCCAGTGTGACTTACAATTATCCCATTACAGCTGAACACACAAGGGGACCTTCTCAGGGACTCAGCAGTGGCATCTTAGGGGTCCTACAATGTAGGAGTTGAGCTTACGACCTTCAGAAGTCCAAGATCTTAACCCTCAGAGCTACCAATTCCAGTGATAAGACACCAGGAACGATGATCTCTGCTTGAACCGGATCAGCTTTTTGTAAACTATAAAATCTGGCTCCGGCTTTTCAGCTATCAGTCTGTGTTTTACGTTTTCTTAGCTGGCGCCAAGAAAACCTCTCCCTGAATACACTTCTCTACGCTGCCAGTGGTGACTCATCACCACTGTTCTAAAAAGCGTGGCAGCGTGTCGAGACCCGAGTGTGTTTTACAGGTGTCGTCGACTGAGTGACGGGAAAATTGGACCGCCAACTAGAGCTGTTATTTTCATCCAGTAAATCAAACTGTACTCTGGTATACAGAGAGAAAGAGAAAGAGAAAGAGATGCTACATTTTGTCGTGTAATGGGATGATTCTGTTTATCCTCCATGGCAATCTGACAAAACACTGTCTCCAATAAACATAAAGTTATCCAAGTATATCTCTCAAACTCTAACAAAAGACTATTTAAATGTAGACACGGTAAATCGCTTTAGGATGAAAGATGCATTTTTGTAGAAAACATAAAATCAGTAGCATTTGTTACTTTATGAATAAGTCAAAAAGAATGGAGTCATTTAGCTAGCTGGGGAATACATACACTTTCACACACATTCTTTTCCCATAACTGTGCACCCCCCAAGTATGGTAGTCTTTTCAGTTATTTGACTTTTGTGTCCTAAAATCTCTCATAACTTGTGATCAGAGTAAAAAAAAACAAAAAAACACACACAAAAAAAAGACGAATGGGTTCCTCCCGGTGTGTCTCAAGAGTTTTCTTTCGAGCTGAGCCCAGATCTCAAGAATGCTATTCATAACGAACTCCCAAACTCAGCTGTCACGCCGAGCAGCTGTTTAATCAGGAAGAACTGCAGAACAAAGTGTCAGCGTTATGATTGTCCTAGTTATGATCTCATCACATTTTCTAGCTTTAATTGTCCCAGGGTTGAAATTAAACAGTCAGTTATGTGTAATAATGACAATTCAACCATAAAGGACATGCAAATTATGGTTTTGCAGACGAAGTCTAAGAATCAGAATCGCATATCAGGGTTTCACACACACGTGTGTTTATTAAGTACATTTTCGGTTGCTGAGTGATTTATTGTTCTGTTGAGCTTTAATCTTATTTGCTGAGTACTGCATACAAACAGCTGAAAAAGCATGAGGTCATCGTCAGACAAAAAAAAAAGCATCATGTCTGTGACTTTGATGCATATGTGCTTCAGCTACATCTGCTCTTGGTTGGACAGAAATGTCCTCCTTTGTCCTGTAAGTAGGCTACAGCATTTACTTCCTCATTAACTCCAGTCTCGTCTCTGTCCGGCTGTTTCGTTCAGCATGCTGTGCTTGTGAAATCAAATCAAGGAAATAATTACTGCTGCTTCAGCATGTGGGTCAGCTGTCTGTCCAGTTAACTGACCAAGTTGTTGAAAGACATAAAAGAAAAAAAAACCCAGAACATTCGATATTAGGCGAAAACTGATTCAAATCTGCTTTCAACAACTGGTGTTGTCCCAGGAGGCATGACACAATTCCTTCAGTGGTGGATTCTTTTTTCCTAAAGTAATTCAAAGGGCACTTCAGCACACAAAGCAGCTGCACGCTCTGGTCTGGAGACAATAAATACTGCATACATTGAAGGTTAAAACCGAATAAAGTAATAATGCCCAGAACTTCAACTTCTCCATATAATCATTTCCCAAGTGTCAATCACGGCTTTTCAAATGATTGCAAATTAATGCTACAGAACTCTGGAATGCATAACTAAGTACAAGTTTTTTGTACTGGATCAGTAAAATCGCCATTTCTTTTTTAATAATGGATAGAGAATGTGATGTCTACAGGAGCATCTGGGAGGATTTTTGCCTCAATAGTCTAAATGGGCATTAAATCTATATTTTCCTGTCACTTGCCAGCCCCATTTATATACATGTGAACACTGGTGATCAAAAATGCAAGCTCAGTGCATTTTCCTTCATTCCAACATTGGTGAACTCTGACCTTTGACATCGTATCAAGTGAAGACTTGGGACTGTTAGAAGTTTGACACATCATGGTGAGGCCACTACAGGATATCCAAGATGGAGGAAGCACTGATTATAGTAGTCACACACCATACACTAATCAGGCATAATATTTTTACCACCTGCCTAATATTGTGTTGGTTCACCTTTTGCTGCCAAAAAGTTCTGATCCGTCGAGTATCAACATGCTTAACTTCTTCAGCAATTTAAGCTACAGGAGCTCATCTGTTGGATCGGACCACACGGACCAGCCTTCGCTCCCCACGTAATTAATGAGTCACTCATTCCTTTATTGGACCACTGAAGACCGGGAACATCCAACAGGAGATGCAGTTTTGGAGATGTTCTGACCCAGTCGTCTAGACATCACGATTTGGTCCTTGTCCAATTTGCTACAATCCTTACGCTTGCCCATTTTTCCTGCTTCTAACACGTCAACTTTGAGGACAAAACGCTCACTTGCTGCCTAATATATCCACCCACTAACAGGTGCCATGATGAAGAGATACTCAGTGTTATTTACTTCACCGCTCATAATGTTATGCCTGATCAGTGTATTTTTCAAATATTAAAAGAGGTACAAATGGCCGATGTTTGTACGTCAGAAATGCATGTACATCACTGTGACCTGTGGAAAAAAAAAAAAAGAAGAAGAAAAATGTGAGTCCCCAATTAGCGAGCCAGTCTCGACTGGTGTAAGGAAGGAACCTTGAGAGAAACAAGACTCAAAAGGGATCCACCATCCTTATCTGGGTGGCACTGAATGTTCATTCATTACAGGTCCATCATTGTTGAGGTTTACTGTTTAATGGTAGACGCTTAAATGCAAAATTGTTCATGCAACCTGTAGCCCTGAACCGTTGCAGTAGATTGTTTATAATAATTATAGTCCAAATCCATCCTCAAAGTTCTTGAGTGGCTCAGTAACTTCATGGATCTTTAGGCTGCTGAGGTTGACCCATCCCTAGCTGCACAGAGTCTCTCCACTTAAAGAGAACTCCATCCAGGGGTAGGGCGTTAGGGATGAATCAGGCAGTTTACTGTGAGGTGAATTCTCAAATACTTCCAGACTATAAAAAACATTTAGTCATTTTTCTCTCCCGTCTGCCTGCATCTCAGCCAAATATATCAAAACATTAGTCAGCTAGTCAATGCAACCGCTATGCATAAAGTCACAGCAGCAGGCAAACAGCAAAGCAACTCAAGTCAGCACTTTTCAGACTTCAGGTGTGGCCGTGTGCATGCACACGATGACAGGCCTCTTTGATCTTATCACACTTCGAGCCCTTGAGTACCCTAATAAGAGCTGCAAACCCGTCATTAAACAGCAAGCTTCTTTAGTCAAGAGAGCGATGTTGCTGTTATTGACCCAGAGCTCTTCATTCATCGCCCTCTGTTGTGGTGTACAGAAGTTCGGTTAATGGTCGGTGCATGTGGTCCCTTTAATCACATCAGTCTTGTGTCCCAATTACAAGGTGGAAATCAAGGCAGCTTCTAGCAGCTCGTCTACAGCTTATAGTTATAGTGAGAAAGAGCTCATTTACACTTGAAACTTTCTGCTAAGGATTGCTAGTTCTGGTCTCATGTGTGACTTAGTGGAATTCTGTTTTCCTAAACAAATGGCAGAGATGAATTATTTTGCTAGACTCTTTTATCCTAAACAGACTACAGTTTATCAGAAAATAGGAAACATCTGAGAGTTCATCTTCATACATTTGTTTGAACACATTTCATTTTATTCCACTCACATGCTAATCATATCTTCTGAATTGATGAAATAAAAATGTTGCGATTCAACACAGTGTAATCAAAGGTTTCGGAACATCTGACTTTTCCAGCCATATGTAGTTCTTCACCAAACTGTTACCACAAATTTGGAGGCACACGCTTGTATAGACTGCCTCTGGATGCTGTAGAATTACATTTTCACTTCAAGTGAAGTGGGAGACCCAAACATGTTCCAGCATAACAGTACCCCTGTGCACAAAGCCAACTGAAGATATGCTTTACATGAGTGGGAGTGGAAAATCTTCTGCTATCGAGCTTTGATCTCAACTCTATTGGATACTTTTGGGCTAAATTGGAACACAGACTGCACCCCAGGCCTCCTCAACCTCAACCAAGGCAAATGTGAAATGGGATGTTTAAAAAGCACTTAGAAATATTTTGGTCATGTGTACACAAACTTTTGTTTATATAATGTATAACCTGATTGATTTGTTCACCTGTTCAGATGTGTAATCAAATAAACTGTTTTGCTTTGTAGAGTTATATGTCAAAAATTATAACTGCCCCAAGCACTAATACAGGCCCAGTGGGGCAGATATTACACTGCCCCAGATTTACAATATGAGCATTTTTCAGGTTCAAAAAAAGGAGGTTATTGACAGGGTTGGCAGTGTTTATATATATTATCCAAATATTTAATTATTATTATTAAAAAACACTCTGATCTAGCAAAATTGGAATGAAATGATGTACAGCACAATTTCTAGATTAAGACACTCTTTGTTGCAAATATTGAGAGAGACGAATGGGTGTCCCTTGTTTTTTGTTCTTTGAGAAACTCTAAGTCATTAAATACATTTGCCATCATATGATCATAAGAAGCTAGAGATGCACCTGAAGGGTTACCAGCCAAATGAGAAACATTTTCCACATGCAATATGGTGCACTCATCTGAAACACAGAAGCCTAAATTTGGGTGATGATGTGTAAATAAATCTGTCATCATTGCAGAAATGTCATCGGGATTTAATAAAACAGAGGGCAGCTATATCAACAAAACTACCCTCAATTTCAACGGAGTCAAAGAGGATGGAAAAAGTCGCCCATTTCTGGTGTGGTCATAGATCATCCCCCATTTTTTGTTGTTTTTTTAATTCCCTCTAGAGCAGCCGTTCTCTCTGGCACATAAAGGTTTCATTAAAACGAATTTGAATTTATAAAAATCTTCAAGAGCTTTGATAATGTGGGCCACTGGGCATGTCGGGAATCAATTTGCAGCCCTGAAGGTTGGCAGGATGTCGAGGAGCAGAGGTCGGGGGAGTCGGATAACATCTCGTCGATTGGGAATTTCAGAACCTTTCGAACTTCATCTGAGTTGGCTTTTAAACGTGCAAGTCTATACAAGGCATGTTAGATTTGGAAAAGGTCAGCAAGTCCTCAAAGGTTGTGAAAAGACCGGCTTGTTCTTTGAGCATGACGAAAGAAGGTGACGATGATAATATCACTCAACACCCACCAGCGCACAGAGAACAAGTTTGTGTTAGAGTTCAGACAACCAATAAGGAGGTAATGATTTATAGTGAGTGAAACACATAAGCAACATGCTGCATGTAGTGGCGTGGCTGGTTAGTGATATTATTTTAGGATATTAGACATTTGTGTCATGTCCTGAGAAGGTTGCTTTGTGACCTTTCTCGTAAGGAAAATTATAGAGGTCTACACAGTCTTTATGAATATTTAGAAATAGTAAAATACAGTATACAAATACATAAAACATTTGATGTGTAATGAAATAGATACTGATGAAATAAACAAAAAAAAAATCTTATGGGTCCTTATTTGTTTGTTTAAGTGATCAATTTTTTTAATACAAACAAATTAATTTATTAATTAGTGCCATGGGTGTCAATGTGGGAGGCCAATTGGTCCAATTTAGTGGAGGAAATCGCAAGCCCATGATTAACAAAGTCATTCTGCCAATAATTGTTAAAATTCTTGATACACTACTGGGACAGCCGACTTTTCCAGCCATATGTGATTCATTCCAAAATTGTTACCAAAAAGTTGGAGGCACACAAGTGTATAGAATGTCTCTGAATGCTGTAGCATTTTCCCTTCACTTGAACTAGGAGACCCAAACCTGTTCCAGCATGACAATACCCCTGTACACAAAGCCAGCTCCAAGAAGATATGCTTTATATAGGTTGGAGTGGAAGATTTCAATAGTAGAAATAATACTAAAATGTAGTAATGAGCTACAATTACTTTTTACAATTACATGAGGAGTCTCTTCTGGTAACAGGTTTTGTACTGGCTCTATATGTTTAATAGTAGAAAAGATAAATATGTTAAAGGGTTTAGATGAGTGCCAGTGTTTGTAAGTGTTGGCTTTCAGGTGGCTCTTGGCACAGAAAAAAACTCAAAATTGGAGGTTTAATAAATCACTGTCTCGTTCAGAGAATGTCGGGTTTGGGTTAATGCCTTGAGTAAATTTGATTCCATTTGGTAGACACTTGCGATCCAAGTGAGCAGCTAAACAAGGTACAGTTCTTGCTCAAAGGCTGAAAAGATAGAGGTGCTTTATACTTGTCACATGTACCGTAATTTCCGGACTATTAAGCGCACCCAAATATAAGCCACACCCACTGAATTTGACAAAGATTTGTATTTTGAACATAAATAAGCCGCACCTGTCTATAAGCCGCAGGTGTCTACACTGAAACTAATGAATTTTACACAGACTTTAATGAAAGACAGAGTCTGTTTCATGGCTTGTATCTAAACAGTAGCCTACCAAGAAAGTCATTGTTCACGGTCTTCCTCCTTCCTTTCACAACAATTTCGAGAGAGTTTTTCTTCTGGCATCGTCGTGTGTTTAAAAATCACTATCGGTGAAGCTTTTCTCCTGATGCCGTGCAGCTCAGAACACAGGTGAAGTGTGTTTTTTCGTGCCCGGTTGTTTTCAGTGTGACGAATGATTCGCAATTCCTGTAGACAGTCCGAGTGAGCGGCAGGTCAAATGTCAGAGGAACTGCATCCATATTTATGATGCGGTGCGGCCCGATTCAGTGGGAGCGCATCTCATTTAATACAAAGAGTTTCATTGGTTCACCTGAACCCATTCTGCAATTTCATTGGTCTAATTAGGCTCAGTTTTTTGGCTTGAAGCTTGTGAAACCGGGAAAAACCCAAGAGAAATCCATAAATTAGCCGCGTCGTTGTTTAAACCGCGGGGTTCAAATCGTGGGAAAAAAGTAGCGGCTTATAGTCCGGAAAATACGGTACTTTACTGCAGCTATTTCTTTGCATATCTCAGCGATGTTAGGAAACTGGAGTCAGAGTGCAGGGTCAGGCATGATACAGCGACTCTGAAGCACAGAGGGTTAAGGGACTCCAGGAGGCTTGAACCCCCGAAGATGTCAGTCCGGTCAATCGTGCACAACAAGCGTAATCTTGTGAATACAATGCGTAATACAATGAAATGTCATGCTGGGAAAAAAAATACATTTATACACACTTGTAAATCTGCACATGATCCTAAATATTAAAAGTCAAGTATTAAAAAATCAACAAAAGAGACGAAAATCATCAGCGCACTGTCCACACGAAAGGTTTTATTCCATTTCTTTCATTTTTTAACTCTCGGAAACAGCAGGTAACAATGCACTTGCACCACCTTAAATACAAAAAAAAACCAACACAAAAAATAACGACCAACAGACTATAAACCGAGTAAAGAGGATAAACAAATCTCTAAAAATCAGTATAAAAAGTTCCAAATTTGTAATTAAAGCAATATTTAAGTTCACAGAGCCGAAATATTGCAAAGGACATCAAGAAAGCTGAGCATGGTATTTGGAATTTTCTACAAAATAACAATACTACCACTAAAAATAATAATAAAATAAAATCAGGAAGATCTGAGACATGCAGGAGACAGTGTAGTACTATTACAGATTCAATGACATGTCCAGCAACCAAATATGTACACAATTCTTTTCTACAAATAAAACTGCTGAATATTCTAATCCAGAGGTCATATGTTTTTCTTTTCTAAATGAGCAACAAGGAAGTCGCAGAGAGCAAAAAGCTCCACAGATGAAGATTTTATGCAACGATCAGGGTTTTTGGTTATTTTTTTCAGAGAGCTGGGCATAATATTTTCGAAGTTGCCATAGTTATGACTGTCGAAGTTTCAGGCAGTGGATTAGGATGATATGCAGTGGAAGATCCAGCTGTCAGGTTCTTGGATTTGTAGTGGCTACATTTTTCCCCTTCTTACTGTAGTTGAATATACAGGATACACATTTCCAGTCAAACATTAGGACACATTAGTGAGTAGATTTTTTTTTTTAATCTCGTTTTTTGGTTAAAATTTGGTTCTAATTAGGTAGAAATGTCATATTTGAATCAAATATATGTTTAAATTTTACATGAAATTAAATAATGCCCCCAAACCTTTTACACTACATGGACGAAGGTATTGGGACACCTGACTTTTCCATCCAGATGTTCATTGGTGTTTCTCCAAATTGTTACCACGATGTTCGAGGCGCACAATTGTAAAGGACGTCTTCGGAGGCTGTAGGATTGAATTTCCCCTTCACTTGAACTAAGAGACTTAAACCTGATCCATTATGACAATGTGTCTGTGCACAAAGTCAGCTTTAGGAATACATGGTTTAGATAGGTTGTACACCATAGTTTGGAAGATCTTGAGTGGCCTGCTATAGAGCTCTGCCCTCAGAACACCGCTGGGACGAATTGGAATGCACCCCTGGCCTCCTCACCTCACCTGCATCAGTACCTGACTTCATGAACACTCTCGAAAATCTAGTGGAACATCAGTGCAGGAGAGTGGAGGTTAACCACAAACATTTGTCTGTATAGTGTGTTTGGGAGAAACTCCTTATTGGAAAGAGTCCCAATTCACTAAAGCTTCATTAGGAATATTTCAAAGGAATCTAAATCAGATGTGTCCAAAGTTTTGATTGGTGATGTTTTACAGGTTGCATACACTAGTTCACTAGTATAATCACTAGCTGCCCCAGTGGACATGTTGACTAGTCAGGGTTAAAATGATAAAATGTAAGTAGATGGCAAATAAAAATACCAAACAGTCATTAAATTGCTAAAAGATCGAAGCCGTTAACCCTCAACTGCTCAGTAAGTTGTAAGTTGAACTGGATGAGGGCATCTGGCAAATATAAGTGTAAAATCCTCAAAATTTGTCAAGAGATATTTTTCAAAAGCCTCAACTAGCTGTTTTGCTTTCTGCTGCGCCTTGGGTTGCCATCACTGCTGAAACCCCTCAGCTAGTTTAAAGCTGTATTAGAGCTGAATGGCAGCTCAGAGAGACTTATTTTTGGGCTGCCGATTATTTCAGAGGTCACATCCACCAGCCCTAATTAAGCTGTAAGGAATTTCCTCTCTATGCTTCACCTTCTCAGTTTAAATACTGTTATATGATACACGGATATTTATTGCACCGATTTGATTCCGTCTTTAACCAGCGGTGTAAAAGCGAAAATGCATTCTCGTATTTTGGCGACGTTTCCTTTACTGCGCAAATGAATCTG